>NC_064809.1:38560233-38745647 GCF_023721935.1 Panthera uncia
AAAAAAAAAAAAAAATAAATAAAAAAAAAAATAAAAAGGGGAAAGATAATTCATAAGGGCCAGCTCTCCATTTGTCTTTTCAACAAATGATACTGAGACAACTCATATCCACATGCAACAGGTGAATTTCGATGCCTTCCTCATATTATACACAAAAATGAACTCAATGTGGATCACAGACCAAAATATAAGAGCTGAAATTATCAAAGAAAAAGGAGAAAATCTTCATGGCTGGGTTAGGTCAGGGTTTCTCAATCTGGTCCTATTTACGTGATGGGCCAGGTAATTCTGTGTTGTGGGCTGTACTGTGCATTCTAGGATGTTTAGCAGCATCCCTGGCCTCTTCCACTAGACCCAAGTAGCAACTCCCTCTCAGCTGGTGACACAACAAAATATATCTCTAGACACTGCCAAATGTCCCCTGGGGGCAAAACTGCTTCCAGTTGAGAACCACTGGGGTAGGCAAGAATTTATTAGATATAACATCAAAAAGCACAAGCAATATGTTTTCACTCTTATGTGGATCCTGAGAAACTTAACAGAAGACCATGGAGGAGGGGAAGGAAAAAAAAAGTTAGAGAGGGAGGGAGTCAAACCATAAGAGACTCTTAAAAACTGAGAATAAACTGAGGGTTGATAGGGGGTGGGAGGGAGGGGAAAGTGGGTGATGGGCATTGAGGAGGGCACCTTTTGGGATGAGCACTGGGTGTTGTATGGAAACCAATTTGACAATAAATTTCTATTAAAAAACACAAGCAATAAAGGGAAAAAATAAATTAGATCTTATAATTGAAAACTTTTGCTCTTCAAAAGACTCCATTGAGTAAGAAGACAAACTGTAGACTGAGAGAAAATATGTGCAAATCATTTATATCTGATAAAGGACTTGGATCCAGAATATATAAGGAATTCTTGTAACTTGGTTAAGAAGAAACCAACCCAGTCAAAATATAGGCAAAAGAGGAGCACCTTGGTGGCTCAGTTGGTTAAGTGTCCGACTTCAGCTCAGGTTATGATCTCACGGTTCATGAGTTCAAGCCCTGCATCAGGCTCTGCGCTGACAGCTCAGAGCCTGCTTAGAATCCTCTGTCTCCCTCTCTCTCTGCCCCTCCCCTGCTTGTGCTCTCTAAAATAAATAAACATTAACAAAAATATATGGGTAAAAGATTCGTGCAGACAACTCACCAAAAATATATATGAATGGTTAATGAGCACATAAAATGATGTTTAACATTTTTAGTCACTTCAATGTATGTCTATCAAATTAAATCTACAGTGAAATACCATTATAACAACTATAACAAAAAAATAATGTTGACAAAAATATGGAGAAACTGAAACCCACATACACTGCTGGTGGGAATGTAAAATGGTACAGCTATCTTGGAAAACAGTTTGGAAGTTTCTTAAGAATCATGCTAACCATAACATGTAGCAATCCCACTGCTTGTTACCCAAGAGAAATGAGAACATGTGTCCACACAAAGACTTGTATGTGAGTATTCATAATAGCATTATTCATAATAGCAAAAAAGTGAAAATAATCCAAATTTCCAGTAGCTAATGAATGGATAAACAAAATGCATTATATATCCATTTCATGAAATTCAGCAATAAAGAAAAATGAACTACTGATACATACTACAACATGGATAAACCTCAAAAATATTATGCTTAGTGTGTGTAGTCTTTTACAGATGTAAAAGACTGCATATTTTACGGCTCCATTATAGAAAATGAAAGAAAGGTAAACCTATGATGATGGAAAACATAAATGGTTACATGTGGCTGGGGGACAGAAACAGAAATGTACCCTAGAAAGTTCTGAGATAGAGAAGTAAGGAGTTCCTAGACTTACCAGATATTAAAACACATTACTGAATAGCAGTAATTAAAACAGTATGCTAGTAAAATACTAGGAATGGACAATTCAATGTAACAGAACAGAAAATTCAAGAAAAGAACCAACAACCTGTAGCACCTAGAAAAAAATAAGAGCTTGCATTCCTACCTCATACCTTATATACAAATGAATTGAAAATGGATCAAAGTCTTAAATATTTTTAAAAATCATAAAAGTACTAGAAGAAAACATTGGTAATTTTTGTTAACATCCTGTAGTGAGCATGTTTTCCAAAATATGACATGAAACTTAGAAACAAAATTTTAAAATGCCTTATATTTGACTACATAAACATTTAAAAAATTTTATATGGCAAAACAAACTAAAACAAAACAAAAACACCAATCAAAAGACAAGTGACAAAAAATGTATTTAATATCATAAAGGCTAATTTTCTTGCATATATAAAACTCTTATAGGTCAATAAGAAAGAGAGTAGCAACCCAGTAGAAAAATGGGCAGAGGTTATGAACAAAATTCATCCATGAAAAAGGAAATTCAAGTGGCTCTCAAACTTTTCTAATAAGAAAGGTGCAAAACAAGGCAACATTTGGCACTTACTAATCGGTTAAAGCATGGGAAATGGGCACTCTCATATTGTTTTAATAGGAGTGCAAATTGGTACAAGCTCTATAGAAGGCAATTTGGAAATATATATCTAATATACAAATACATTTCTCTGAGACATCTTGAAATTCTTTTCCTAGGTATTTAGCACATACAGATACATTTGAATCTGTATGTTTAGCATTATTTTTGGACAAAATATTAGCAACTGAAATGTCCATATATAGGAGAGTGGTTAAATATCCTTATACAATAATATATAGCCAGTAAGAAAAATGTGGCAGGTAATATGTTGTGGAAGAGAATATATATATATATATATATATATATATATATATATATATATTGACTTAAGGAAAAGATATATACCTATAAGCATTTGCTTGTATATGCATATGTATTTCTGGAAGGATAAAGAAGAAATTAATCAGAAACGTTTTCTCCAGGGAGGGCAATGGGTTGGGAGATAAGGATAGAAAAAATCCTTAATTTCACTGTGCCTTTTGTGCCTTTGGATGTAGTACTATATACATATTATCTATTCAAATATGGATACAAATTTGTTTAAAAAAATTAGGTTCATGGGCATCACAGTGTTACAGCATTAGCATGGAGTATTTCCATATCTCCCCTTCTGCCAAAAAAAAAAATCTCAAATAATTTTCAGGTAGTTTCTTTGATGTATACTTCATACAACTGTTACTAAAAATATACTGATATTCAATGCAAACCTACTTATTAGTTGAGATTTGGACATGCTGTTGCCCATCCTTTCCATTCTTTCCCTTTAATAAAATAGATGATCATCTTTATCTTTACACTGGGCAAAGATGTATGTATGTGTGTATGTGTTTGTGTGTATAAGAGGAATGCAAGTATGTTGCTTCATTTTAATTAAGTATATTACAGACATTCTAATTCAAAATAATATAAAACCAGAATGTGTTATGTATGTTATGTATAATGGGTTTGACTTACAATATGGCTATAGAACAAAAGCATTTCACATATACACATGAAACCTACGCTCCTTTTTAGATTTTTTTCTTCAGTCTAAAGCTTTTGTGAATATAGGCCCCTCTACTAATTGTTGTGTATCAAAATAGTTGTCTTTTACAGACTGGAAAAACTGTAAAGAGACAGAACCTGCCAAGAACTCTTAGGGATATATCTAGGATTGGAACCCCATGTTATATCCTCTAGCCCAAACTTAAATGTACACACATATGGCCTGGGGATTTTGCTAAAATTGAGTTTCTAATTCAGTAGGGCAAGAATATAGCCTGAGATTCTGTACTTATAACAAGCTCCCAGGTGATGCCAGTGCTGTTGGTCCATAGACACACTTTAGTTCCAAGTTTATAAATCACAGAGTTTCTTATATAGTATAGCCTCTTCTGTATGTTGTACAATCCTGTGCCTTTTCAGCAATCAGATAAACAAAATAACCCAGTTACAAGGGTTACCAATACCACTTATTCTTCCACATCCTCTGGTTTCTATGAGGATGAATTATTTTTATAAATAATTCCAACCTCTTGTGCCATGCTTACTACTTACTTGGTGCTATTCTATTTCTCTCAATTGAAATGAAATTATCAAAAGCCCTAAGTGTGTGGTGTGTGTATGTGTATATGTGTGGTAGGGATGGTCTCTATTCCTTAATTCCTCTACATTACCATGAAGCAGCAACTTGAATAAGTATTCATGCTTTCCAGCCTCAAAATTTGATTTCAGGGAAGGATTCCAGATAACAGCATGAAAAGATCCTGAACTCACCTCTGCCCACAAACACAACAAATCTACAGCTACATATGGAATAAGTCCCTCTGAAAAGGACCCAAAAGCTAGCTGAACAGTGCTTCCACAAGAGAATATAGAAGGACCACATCAAGATGGGTAGGAGAGGCAGTTAGACATGATCTAGCAAGAAAATGCACAGTGAGCTACACTCAGGAGGAGTCTCATAATATGAAGCTTGTCCCTGAGAAGTGAGGGGTTTGTGCCCCATATCAGACACCCAATCCTAATGAACTGTGCTAGAGAAGTAAGCTCTTAACATACCTGGCCTTAAAAACCAACAGTGTTTACTCCCAGGAGAACCAAATGGCTATAGGGAATGAAAAATATGCTCTTAAATGGTTTGTATACAAACCCACTCATCCTGGAACATAGAACAAAAGCAACAGTTTGAAAGGCTCCTAGACTTTATGCAAAGGAGACTCATTTCTTAATATTAAAGCATCTGCCACAGAAGCAGAAACCTACTGGGACTCTCAGGATGAAGGCAGGTGCTATTTTTGTGTTTTCCTTCTGCCTTGTTGGTGCCAATACTGGCAGATATCATTTTCACACCACCCACAGGCCTGCTAGCTCCAGTGAGAGCACCCTGTTCCTGCACACTGCAGCCATGGCTCACCATGCCACAGCCAATGGATAGGCACAAACCACAAAAGGGATGCTCTTTGAGCACCTGGATCTGGGGGCCAAGGGGAATTGCATTTCTGGGCCCTATAGGTCTGCAACAAAGAGACAGTCCTTGGCAGGCTACCACCCCATGGCACTGCACAGACAGCAGACTGAAACACATCTTCAGTCTTCATGTGAAAAAGGCCTTGCCACAGTTTGTTGATATCTCTTAAAAAGGAGCTTGAGCACATGTCTAAATACATGAATTTTGCAACTATTGCCCAGGAAGACCTCCAGATCTCCTGGTCTGGAAGTCTTCAGGGATTACAACTGTGGGTATATTTACATACCTTAAAAGTTGCTGCCTGAGGATCTGGCTTACAATTAACCTGAAACTAGGCAATGTCTGAGATCCCTCCCTTTGGAACACTGACAGATGTGGGCACACCCTCAACAACTGGGACCTATTAAGAACAATCCAAGTGAGGTTCCAGTCCACATGGTGGTGAAATAGGGGAACCCGAAGTTCCCTCATCCCTCAAGCACAGCAGTGTTGAGGCCAGAGGACTTGGAACTCCAAGAGTACAGGCTGCGGAGTGGCAGAGACATCTCCAAGAGCCCACGGGGACAACTTGGCAGACCATAGGTATGTGATTGCAAACTGGGAGAGATAAAATGGGTGGCATAGGAACAGAGGGGAGGGATCCCCTTCTGTGAAGAGACAAAAGGAAGAGAGAGGCTGTGGAAGTGTAGGATTGTATTTGGACAAGAGAAAATCACGGACCAGGGAATGGACAAAATGGAGAAAGAATCAACTTCTAACTGCAGGGCTTTCTCTGGACTGGGGCCAGCTGCCCTGTTCATGCACCTGGGGAGGAGGGGAGCCAGTCCCAGGCTTGGTAACTAGCTCAGAGGTGCAGTCTGCAGTCAGAGAAAGCAATTCCCTCCCTTGAGTGCTGTGGGAAGAAGGCACAGAGCCATTCCAAGGACAAAAGACCCTGCAGGTGCCCGCCAACCAGAGGCCTTTGTTGGCTGGCTGGGTGGAGTGGCACTACCCTGGAACTGGGGCATGCAGAGTGGGATCCTTTAAGACACTGGGGTTTGAATCCAAGCCGAGCACCTGGGAGGTACAGGAGACTGCGGACTGGAACAAAACAGCCTGCTCACACACACGTGGCATTGTGAGGAGCCAGAGGCCCTTTGTTGGCTGGCTGGCTGGAGTACTACTTCCCTGAAACCAGGGTGTGCAGAGCAAGATCCTTTAAGACATTGGGGTTTGAATCCCAGCTGAGCACCTGAGGGGCACAGGAGACTGTGGAGCAGAACAAACTGGCCTGCTCATGCCTGCATGGCACTGTAAAGATGGTCTGAACAGAGTGGTTTGGGACACCCAGTCTGGGGAGGAGAGAATGGGGTTTTGCCATTTTTCTCCCCATCACCAACAAGGTGGGATTTCAGGGAATGGACAAGGGGCCCACAGTGGAGGTGGGACATGCCTATGCCACACCACACCCATCCATGACTGGTAACTGTGTACCCACCAGAGCAAGATTGACACTGACTGAACCAGACGGCCCCTCGTCCAGATTAGGGCAGCCACTGGTCCCAAGGGTTATGTCAATGAACAAATCAAAGCACACCTGGTGGAAGGTCCAAACCACCACTACAAGTAGGGAGATAAAGCAACCAGAGTCACAACAACAGCTAACATGTAACACACTCCAAAAACACCTCCTGAAGGGCCAGGCCCTGGACATCACATGACCCCTTTTTAATATAGTAGTGCTTGCAGGTACAGGACACATAACAAGCTACTAAAACACATAAGGGACAGAAAACTAGCCAAAATAATGAAACAGAAGAATTCTGAAAAGAAATTCCAGGAAGAAATGACAGCTAGAGAATTGCTTAAAACAGACAAAAACAATATATCTGATCAAGAATTTAGAATAATAGCCATAAGAATAATCACTGGTTTTGAAAAAAACATAGAAGACAGCAGAGAATCTATTGCTGCAGAGATCAAGGAACTAAAAAACAGTCACAATGAATTAAGAAATGTTGTAAATAAGGTGCAAAACAAATAAGGTGCAAAATAAACTAGATTCAGTGACAGCAAGGATAGAAGAAGCAGAGGGGAGAATATGTGAAGCAGAAGATAAAATTATGGAAAATGATGAAGCTGAGAAAAAGAGATAAGAAAGTACTAGACCATGAGGGGAAAATTAGAGAACTAAGTAGTTCAATGAAACATAATAATATCTGTATCATAGGAGTGCCAAAAGAAGAAGAAGAGAGAGAAAGGGGAAGAAGGTTTATTGAACAAATTATGGCTGAGAACTTCCCTAATCTGGGGAAGGGAGCAGACATCCAAATCCAGGAGGCACAGACAACTCCCTTCAGATTTAACAGGAATAGGTCTTCTCCACAGCATATCATAATGCAACTGGAAAAATACAAAGATAAAGAGAGAATTCTGAAAGCAGCTAGGGACAAACGGGCCTTAACCTACAAGGGTAGACACATCAAGGGTAGTAGCAGACCTGTCCACTAAAACTCGGCAGAAGGGAGTGGAAGGAAATATTCAATGTGCTGAATAGGAAAAATATGCAGCCAATAATCCTTTATCCAGCAAGACTGTCATTCAGAATAGAAGGAAAGATAAAGGATTTCCCAGACAAACAAAAACTAAAGGAGTTTATGACCACTAAACCAGCCCTACAAGAGATCCTAAGGGAGACCTTGTGAGTGGAATGCTGCAAAGACTACAAAGGACCAGAGACACCACCACAAGCATGAAACCTACAGATAATACAATGACATTAAATCCGTATCTTTCAATAATAATGCTGAATGTAAATAGACTAAATGCTCTAATCAAAAGACATAGGGTATCAGAATGGATAAAAAACCAAGATCCATCTATATGCTGTCTACAGGAGACCCATTTTAGACCTGACGACACCTTCAGATTGAAAGTGAGGGGATGGAGAACCATCTATCATGCTATTGGAAGTCAAAAGAAAGCTGGAGTAGCCATATTTGTATCAGACAAACTAGATTCTAAACTAAAGGTTGTAACAAGATATGAAGAAGGGGATTATATCATAATTACAGGGTCTATCCATCAAGAAGAGCTAACAATTATAAATTTTTATGCCCCCAACTTGGAGACTTCCAAATATATAAATCAATTAATCACAAATATAAACAATCTTTTTGATAAGAATCTGGTAACTGCAGGTGGCTTTAATACTCCACTTAGAGCAATGGACAGATCATCTCGGAAGAAAATCAATAAAGAAACAATGGCCCTGAATGATACACTGGACCAGATGGACTTGACAGATATACTCAGAACTTTTCATCCAAAAGCTGCAGAATACACATTCTTCTCAAGTGCACATGGAACATTCTCCAAGATAGATCACATACTGGGTCACAAAACAGCCCTCAAAAAATATAAAAGAATTGAGATCACACTGTGCATATTTTCAGATCACAATGCTATGAAACTTGAGATCAACCACAAGAAAAAAATTTGGAAAATCTCCAAATGCATGGAGGTTAAAGAACGTCCTACAAAGAATGAATGGGTCAACCAGGCAATTAGAGAAGAAATTTAAAAATATATGGAAGCAAATTAAAATGAAAACACAACAATCCAAACCCTTTGGGATGCAGCAAAGGAGTCCTAAGAAGAAAATACATTGCAATCCAGGCCTATCACAAGAAACAATAAAAATCCTAAATATAAAATATAACTTCACACCTAAAGGAACTAGAAGCAGAACAGCAAATAAACTCCAAGGCCAGTAGAAGAAGAAGAGAAATAATAAAGATTAGAGCATAAATAAACATTATAGAACCCCCCCCCCAAAAAAAAAACCAACCCAACCAGTAGAACAGATAAATGAATCTAAGAGCTGTTTTTTTGAAAAAATAAAGTTGATAAATCCCTAGCCAGACTTCTCAAAAAGAAAACAGAGAGGATCCAAATAGATAAAATCACAAATGAAAAAGGACAGATCACAACCAACACCACAGAAATACAAACAATTATTAAAGAATACTATGAAAAATTATATGCCAACAAACTGGAAAACCTGGAAGAAATGGACAAATTCCTAGACACCCACACACTACCAAAACTCAAACAGGGAGAAATAGAAAATTCGAACAGACCCATAACCATCCAAGGAATTGAATCAGTTATCAAAAATCTCCCAACAAATAAGAGACCTGGGCCAGATGGCTTCCCAGGGGAATTCTACCAGACATTTAAAACAGAGTTAATACCGATCTTCTCAAGCTGTTCCAAAAAACAGAAATGGAAGGAAAGCTTCCAGACTCATTCTATGAAACCAGCATTACCTTGATTCCCAAACTAGACAGAGACTCCACAAAAAGGGAGAGTTACAGGCCAATATTCCTGATGAACACAGATGCAAAAATTCTCAACAAGATACTAGCAAATTGAATTCAAGTGTATTAAAAGAATTATTCACCATGATCAAGTGGGATTCATTCCTGGGTTGCAAGGTTGGTTCAATATTTGCAAATCAATCAATGTGTACAGCACATTAATAGAAGAAAGGATAATAACCATATGATCCTGTCAATAGATGCAGAAAAAGCATTTGACAAAATAAAGCATCCTTTCTTAATAAAAACCTTCAAGAAAACTGGGATAGAAGGAACATACCTTAACATCATAAAAGACATATATGAAAAGTCCACAGGTAATATCATCCTCAATGGGGAAAAACTGAGAGCTTTCCCTCTGAGATCAGGAACATGGCAGGGATGTCCACTCTCACCACTGTTGTTTAACATAGTGTTGGAAGTCCTAGCTTCAGCAATCGGATGACAAAATAAAAGCCATCCAAATTGGCAAAGAAGTCAAACTTTCACTTTTTGCAGAGGACATGATACTCTACATGGAAAACCCAAGACTCCACAAAAAAGCCACTAGAACTGATACATGAACTCAGCAAAGTTGCAGGATACAAAAATCAATGCACAGAAATCGGTTGCATTTCTATACGTCAATAATGAAGCAACAGAAAACCAAGAAATTGATCCCATTTACAATGCACTAAGAAACATAAAATAACAAGGAATAAACCTAACCAAAGATGTAAAATATCTGTATGCTGAAAACTATAGAAAACTTATGAAAGAAATTGAAGAAGACACAAAGAAATGGAAAAACATTCCATGCTTATGGATTGGAAGAACAAATATTATTAAAATGTCAAGGGGCACCTGGGGGGCTCAGTCGGTTAAGTGGCTGACTTCGGCTCAGGTCATGATCTCGCGGTCCATGAGTTCAAGCCCCGCGTCGGGCTCTGTGCTGATAGCTCAGAGCCTGGAGCCTGTTTCAGATTCTGTGTCTCCCTCTCTCTGACCCTCCCCCATTCATGCTCTGTCTCTCTCTGTCTCAAAAATAAATAAACGTTAAAAAAAAATTAAAAATAAAATAAAATGTCAATACTACCCAAAGCAATCTACACATTCAATGCAATCCCAATCAAAACTGCACTGGTATTATTCTCAAAGCTAGAACAAACAATCCTAAAATTTGTATGGAACCACAAAAGACCCCAAATAGCCAAAGCAATGTTGAAAAAGAAAACCAAATAAGAGGCATCACAATGCTGGACTTTAGCCTCTACTACAAAGCTGTAATCATCAAGGCAGTATGGTATTGGCACAAAAACAGACATATATAATAGAGAAACCAGAACTGGACACACAAAATATATGGACAACTAATCTTTGACAAAGCAGGAAAGAGTATCCATTGGAAAACAGTCTCTTTAGCAAATGGTGCTGGGAGAACTAGACAAGCAACATGCAGAAGAATGAAACTGGACCACTTTCTTACACCACACACAAAAATAAATTCAAAATGGATGAAGGACCTAAATGTGAGACAGTAAACCATCAAACCCTAGAGGAGAAAACAGGCAACAATCTCTTTGATCTCAGCCACAGCAATTTCTTGCTCGACATGTCTCTGAAGGCAAGGGAAATCAAAGCAAAAATGAACTATTGGGACCTCTTCAAAATAAAAAGCTTCCGCACAGGGAAGGAAACAACAAAACTAATAGGCAACTGATGGAATAGAAGATATTTGCAAATGACATATCAGATAAAGGGTTAGTGTCCAAAATCTACAAAGAACTTACCAAACTCAACACCCGAAAAACAAATAACCTGATGAGGAAATGGGCAGAATGGAATGTCACTTTTCCAAATAAGACATTCAGATGGCTAACAGACACATGAAAAGATGCTCAACATCACTCATCATCAGGGAAATACAAATCAAAACCACACTGAGATACCACCTCACACTGGTCAGAGTGGCTAAAATGAACAACTCAGGAAACAACAGATGTTAGTGAGGATGTAGAGAAACAGGAACCCTCTTGCACTGTGGGAATGCAAACTGGTGCAGTCACTCTGGGAAACAGTGTGGAGGTTCCTAAAGAAATTAAAAATAGAACTACCCTATGATCCAGCAATAGTACTACTAGGAATTTATCCAAAGAATAAAGGAGTGCTGATTCATAGGGGCACATGTACTCCAATGTTTATAGCAGTGATTTCAACAATAGCCAAATTATGGAAAGAGCCCAACTGATGAATGGATAAAGAAGATGTGGTTTATATATACAATGGAATACTACTTGGCAGTGAGAAAGAATAAAATCCTGCCATTTGCAACAACGTGGATGGAAATGGAGGGTATTATGCTAAGTGAAATAAGTCAGTCAGAGAAGGACAGATATATGTTTTCACTCATCTGTTGAACTTGAGAAACTTAACAGAAGAACATGGGGGAAGGGAAGGGGAAAAATAGTTGCAAACAGAGAGGGAAGTAAACCTATAAGAGACTCTTAAATACAAAGAACAAACTGAGGATTGATGGGAGGGGCAGGGGAGAGGAGAAAATGGGTGATGGGCATTGAGGAGGGCACTTGTTGGAATGAGCACTGGGTATTGTATATAAGTGATGAATCACAGGAATGTACCCCCAAAACCAAGAGCACACTGTATACACTGTATGTCAGCTAACTTGACAATAAATTATGTTAAAAAAAAGAACAAATCAAGCTAATCAGAAAATCACTAAGATCTGAGAAACGGCCAAAAGCTAGGGTACAGCTGAATAATAAGTTTCATCTCCTATATAAGACCACTCCTTCAAGGCTAGGAAAGATAGCTGTTTCACCTAATACATAGAAACAAACAAAGAGTTAAACAAGATGAGAAGACAGAGTAATATATTCCAAACAAAAGAATAAGACAAAACTTCAAAAAAGAGACCTTAATGAAATGGAGATAAGTAATTTACCTGATAAAGAGTTCAAAGTAGTGGTCAGAAAGATGCTCACCAAACTCAGGAGAAGAATAGATAAACATGGTGAGAACGAACAATGAGATGGAAAAGATAAGAAAGTACCATACAGAAGTCACAGATCTGAAGAATACAATAGTTAAACTGAAAAAAGCACTAGAGAGGTTCAATAGAAGACTAGATGGAGTAGAAGAACAGATCAGTGACCCAGAGACAGCAGTGGAAATGACCCAAACAGAGCAGCAAAAAGAAAAATGAAGTTTTTAGTGTAGGAAAACTTCAAACAGAAGTTTGCATTATAGGAGCCCAGAAGAGAAGACAGTAGAAAATTTATTTGAATAAATAATGGCTAAAAACATTCCTAACCTGGGGAAGTAAACAGACATCCAACTCCAGGAAACAATGAAAGTTCCACATAAAATGAACCCAAAGAGATTATTTAATTTATAATTGAGATGTTAAAAGTTAAAGATAAAAAGAGAATATTAAAAGCAGCAAGAGAAAAACAACTTGTCCTATAGAAGGGAGCCTCCATAAGACTATCAGGAGATTTTTCAGCAAAAATTTTGCAAGCCAGAAGGAAGTGATATGATAAATTCAAAGGGCTGGGGGAAAAAAAATCTTCCAGTTGAGAAGAGTCTACTGGCAAGGTTATCAATCAAAACTGAAGGAGAGATAAAAAGTTTCCCAGAAAAGCAAAAGCTAAAAAAGTACATTATTATTATTCTACCCTTATAAGAAATGTTAAAGGAACTTCTTTAAGCTAAAAACAAAAGGCACTAACTAGTAACGAGAAAACATATGAAAGTAAAAATCTCTTTGGTGAATGCAAATGTTAGTAAAGGTAGTGAATTAGCCACTTATAAAGCTAGTATAAAGGTTAAAAGACAAAAGTAGCAAAATCCAGTGTAACTATAATAACAGTTAAGGGAATACAAAATAAAAAGATATAAACTAGGACATTAAAAATACAGAACATGGGGGAGGTGCAAAAATGTAGAATTTTAAAAATGTGCTCAAACTTAAGATGCTATCAACTTAAATAGACTGTTGTAAATATAGGATGTTATATGTAAACCTTATGGTAACCATAAAGCAATAATCTAGATACACATAAGACAATGAAAAAGAAATCTAAATGTAACACTAAAAAAATCACCAAACCACAAGAGAAGAAAGCAAGAGAAGAAAGGAACAGAGAGGAACAACAAAAACAGAAAATAATCATGAAATTGGATTAAAAAAACCCACAAGACCCATTTGTTTGTTGCCTGCAAGAGATTTACCTCAGATCTAAGGACACACACACTGGGCTCAAATAAAATCAGAAATGAAAGAGGAGAAGTTTACAACTGATACTACAGAAATACCAAGGGTTATAAGAGCGTACTATGAAAAATTACATGCCAGAAAATTGGACAACCTAGAAGAAATGGATAAATTCCTAGAAACATATACTCTTTCAAGGCTGGATCATGAAGAAAATCTGAATAGACCGATTTCTAGCAAGGAGATTGAGTCAGTAATCTGATTCAACAAACAAAAGTCCAGGACCAGATGGCTTCACTGGTGAATTCTACCAGACATTCAAAGAAGGTTTAATACCTGTCTTTCTCAAACTATTCCAAAAAAATTAAAAAGGAGAGAACACTTCCTGGCCTCATTATACAGGCCAGGCATTACCTTGATACCAAAACCATATAAGGACACCAGAAAAACAAATCAGAGGCCAACATCCCTAAATGAACATAGATACAACATCCTCTACAAAATATTAGCAAACCAAATTCAACATTACAATAGAAGAATCATACACCATGTTCAAGTGGCATTTATTCCAAGGATGCAAGGATGGCTCAACATTTACCAATGAATCAATATGATATACCACATTAACAAAATAAAAGATTAAAATTATATGATCATCTCAATAAATGCAGAAAGAAGCATGTGACAAAATTTAATACCCACTTATGATAAAAAGCACTCAACAAAGTGGGTATAGAAGGAACCTACGTCAATACAATGAAGGCTTTATATGACAAAGCCACAGCTAATATCATACTCAATGGTGAACAGTTGAAAGCTTTTCCTCTGAGATCAGGAACAAGACAAGAATGCTCTAGCCACTTTTATTCAACATATTATTGGAAGTCCTAGTCACAGAAATTAAGCAAGAAAAGGAAATGAAGGGCATCCAAATCAGAAAGGAAGAAGCAAAATTCTCTCTAATTACAGATGACATGAATATATATATCCCTAAAGACACCACCAAAAACCTGTCAGAACTAATTTATGAAATTAAGTAAAGTTGCAGGAAAAAAATCAATATACAGATATCTGTTTTGTTTCTATACAATAATAACAAATTACTAAAAAGAGAAATTAAAACAATCCTATTTACAATTGCATCAAAAGGATAAAATATCTAGAAATAAATTTAACCAAAAAAGTGAAAGTACTGTGAAATGAAAATTTTAAGACACTGATAAAAGAAATTGAAGATGAAACAAATAAATGTAAAGGTATCCTGTGCTCATGCATTGGAAGAACTAACATTGTTAAAATGTCCGTCCATACTACCCAAAACAATCTACAGATTCAATGCAATATGTATCAAAATCCAGTGGCATTTTTCACAGAACTAAAACAAATAATTCTAAAATTTGTAAGGAAGCACAAAAGGCCCCACATAGCCAAAGCAGTCTTGAGAAGGAAAAAACAAACCTGAATGTACCATGCTCGCTGATTTTAAACTGCGCTACAAAGCTATACTAATCAAAAAAGTATGGTTTTGCCACTAAAAACAGACACATAAGTCAATGGAACAGAATGGAGAGCCCAGAAATAAGCCCACACATATATAGTCAATTAATTTACAAAAAGGAGCCTAGAATATGCAACAAGGAAAGAACAGTTTATTCAATAAATGGTGCTCAGCAAACTGGACAGCTACATGCAAAAGTATGAAACTAGGCCACTACCTTACATCATATAAAAAATTAACTCAAAATGGATTAAATACTTGAATATAAGACCTGAAACCATAAAATTCCTAGAAGAAGACACAGGTGGTAAGCTCCATGACATTGGTCTTAGTGATTTTTTTTTGAGTCTGACTCCAAAGGCAAGGGAAATGAAAGCAAAAACAAATAGGACTACATCAAACTAAACAGCTTCTGCAGAACAATAGAACCATCAACAAAATGAAAAGGCAGCCTATTGAATGGGAGAAAATATTTACACATTACACATCTGATAAGGGGTTAATATTCAAAATATATGAAGAACTCCTACAACTTAACAACAAAACGCAAGGAACCTGATTAAAAAATAAGTCAGAGAAAGACAAATATTACATGATTTCATTTATATATGGAATCTAAAAAACAAAACAAATTAATAAACAAACAGACAAAAACAGACTCTTAAATACAGAGAACAAACTAGGGGTTGCCAGAAGGAAGGAGTGTGGAGGGTGGCAAAACTGGTGAAAGAGACGAAAAGGTATAAGGTTTTAGTTATATAATAAATAAGTCATGGAGATGAAAAGTCCAGCATGGGGAATGAAGTCAATAACATTGTAATAACCTTGTATGGTGAAAGATGGTGACTACACTTATTGTGGTGAGCACTGAGTAATGTGTAGAATTATAAAATTACTACTTTGTACATCTGAAACTAATACAACATTGTATGCCAACCATATTTCAACAAATTTTAAGAATAATGCAACAAAAAATGGGCAGAAGATCTGAATAGATACTTTTTGAAAGAAGACAGATGTTCAATATCTAATTGAACTAATTATCAGGGAAAAGCAAATCAAAACCGCAATAAAATATCACTTCATACCTGTTAGAATGGCTATTATAAAAAAGACAAGAAATAACAAGAATTGGAGAAGATGTGGAGAAAAGGAAATCCTCACACACTGTTGGTGGAAATGTAAATTGGTATAGGCACTGTGGCAAGTGGTATGGAAATTCTTCAAAAAATGAAAAATAGAACTACCCTATAATCCAGCAATTCCACATCTGAGTATTTATCTGAAGAATACAAAAACACAAATTTGAAAAGCTATATGCACCTGTATGTTCATTGCAGCATTTTTTACAGTAGCCAAGATATGGAAACAACCCAAGTGTCCTTCAATGGGTAAATGGATAAAGATGGTGTGTGTGTGTGTGTGTGTGTGATGGAACAGTACTCAGCCATAAAAAAGGAGGAAATCTTGCCAGTTGTGACAACTTGAGGGTGGAACTTGAGGGTGTAACGCTAAGTGGAATAAGTCAGAGAAAGACAAATACTATATGATTTCCAGATTTATATATTGAATCTAAAAAACAAAACAAAAACAAACTCATAGAGATAGAAAACAGACTGGTAGTTATCAGAGGGAAACTGGGTTAGGAGTGAGTGAAATGGGTGAAAGAGTTGAATCATGTGGTGATGGATGGTAACTAGACTTATGGTGAAAATCACTTTATAGTATATCCAGATATTGAATTATAATGTTGTATACCTGAAACAGATATGCAGGTATACTTGTTTTATTATACTTTGCTTTATTGTGCTTTGCAGATATTGTGTTTTTAACAAAGTGAAATTTGTGACAACCCTGCATTAAGCAAATCTATTGGTGCCATTTTTCCAACAGAATTTGTTCACTCTGTCTCTGTGTTATATTTTGGTAATTTCGCAATATTTCAAACTTTTTCATTATTATTATATTTGTTGTAGTGATCTTGACTAGTGATTATACTTGCTAAGAGCTCAGAAATGGTTAACATTTTTAGCAATAAAGCATTTTTAAAGTGTGTACTTTTTAAAGAAATAATGCTAGTGCACACTTAATAGACTACACTATAATGCAAACATAACTTTTATATGCACTGGGAAACCAAAAAAATTTGACTTTATTGCAGTGGTGTGGAACAGAACCCACAATGTCTTTGAGGTCTGCCTGTAGTGTTTGTTATATACCAGTTCTACCACACACACACACACACACACACACACACACACACACACACTTCTTCAGTAAGCAGTTCCAAGGCCTATACGTGGAGAAGCAAGGAGTTCGAAGGCACAAGGCACACTTACCTTTACCAGTAATAGCAGTGAAAACTCGGGTTTCCCATCTGCCTTATTCTTTACTCTTACTTCTCAATTGAACTTAGAGTATGGGGAAGAGGGATGTTATTTATTGAATCCCTTCAAATCCCCAATACTTCCTAGACAATCAGCTGAGAGAATAATCACAGGTTTGAAAGGGTATGAGCCTGGATTCTTTACCCCACTCCCAACTCCCTCAACACATCCCCGGGATGCCTCCAAGCAGCTCCTTCTCATACTTTGGGAAATATGCTGTCTTATCCAAACTTCAGCCTGAGGCCCAGACCTTTATCTGACTCTTGCTAAACCTCTTAGAGGTTTTTTTATCTGTGCATTCCCAACAATACATGCAGAAAAAAGTATATACACATATATATACACACACATACACACACACATACATATCACATACATGATATGTGATGAATATAAAACTTATCCCACTTATATATGTGATTATATAAGATCTATCCCTCTTTTCCCCATTTGATATGCTTCCTATTGGGCAAAATCTAATTTTACTTTATCCGTTATTTCTTCCAAGAGGCATCTTCAAATTCTTGCTGTCCCCATTCTACCCTTCTTGTGGCTATCTTCCCATTCAGAAAGAAAACAGAACTTAAAACCCCAGTTAACCCTTAATAGATCTCTCCAAATTCCTCTGACTCTACTTCCTTACCTTCTCCTGGATTCCTTCATCATCACCAGCAAAGTACAAAATAGGGACATTGAGTTCAGAGGCGGCTACCCACTGAAGTACGGCTTGGAGTTGCTTGTTCTGAACTGTGTCAGTTAGGTTATGATTGCTGACAATCACTTTGGGTGCTGCATACCCTTCAGGGGGCTGTCCTGATATACCTCTCAATTCATTATGGATAGCTTGATAGGCATTCTGCAGGACAGCCTCTGCTGTCCCTGTGCCCTTGACTGGTAAACACTCATATAAATTATCTGGGAAGGCTGAAGTTGGCCTGCTTGCATCCCCAGACTTATCATCTCCCAGCTCTGCCAAGGGAGAGTCACAGGACTTGGCAATAATGAGACATAACTTCATCACTGAATCCATCAGATATTCTACCATCTGCCCATTCATGTGGCCATCTAGCTGGTTAACAACCATCTTGGTCAGCCCAGCAAAGGTACCACCAGCCTCATCACCTTCACTTAATTTGATGGAAGAAGGGGTTACAGGTCTTTCACACTGGTAGTTATATTCTTCCTTAACTGGCTGTTCTGGTACCTTGGGTTCAGAGCTACGGTCACTCTTGAAAATGGTCTCACCAAGTAAATTCCGGATAAAGTTAAAGAAAACACTCTTTAGATCCTTCTTTTCTGCTTCATCTTGGTCACCTCCCATATGAGGAGACTTAAGGCTGGACTCATCAGGAACTTCAGGGGACTTGTTGGCAGGCAGGTTGGTGCTGCCAGCAGCTTCAAGGAAGCTCTGTGCATCCATGCTTCCTCCCTGTGCCAGGTGGTACTGAATCAGAAGTAAGGCTGATACGATCAGGTCCTTGGCCAAGGAGTCTGAACCACACATAAAATTCTCAGGTTTCTCTCGGCATTGCATAGGGGGGCTGAGGTTGCAAGTATCCAGAGGATATCCCAGGGGAATGTCTAGTACAGGCTTATACTGTTTGTTGGGAGCTGCAAACATTGCCCGTTGGAAACCCGGAGATTTTCCTTCTTTTTGCTGATTTTTATGCCAAAAGCTCAATCCCTCTTTGATAATGTGTTCACCCAGAGTTTCGGCACAAGTCTTCTTTTCTGGTTTGGATGCGGGAGAGTACATTTTTTCCCTCAATTTACCTTCAGATTTCATTGATGCAAAGTTTACATTTTGGTTTTTAGGGTCACCCATTCCTTTCATGGAGACAAGGGAGTAACTCCCAGACTTGTCTTTGGTTTTCCTGATAATTTCTGGAGGTTTCTTTGCAAACATCACGGTGTATAGCTTACCCAGCATGGCATCCATGATATCTGTGGCCTTCTGGCTTCCGTGAGAGAATAAACTTCTTTTCACAGCTGAGACAAAATCTGAATCAGTCATGAGGGTCCCTGTGACACTGTGGAGGTTCTTCATGAAGGAGTCAATGAGATCTGAGACGACCTCTTTTGCATGCTTGAGCAGTACCTTCTTTAGCAGGATGGTGGCAATAGTTGTGTCCTTCACTTGGATCTTCAGTGTCTTCATGATGGAAACCATCATATCAGATACCACACTGTTAGCATAGGTCATTATCCCTTGACTAACAGAAGCTGTAAAGTCATCAGGCCTTTCTTGCCCTCTGAACATCTTTCTCTCCCCAGGTAACCTTCCATCCTCTTTGGCATCACCTGCGTTACGAGATTCAAACACCTCCTTATAGAAGAAAGACTTCTTAGAAGCAGGCTTGTCATCTGGACCCTTGCTTTCTTTGGTGCTCTCCTTCATCTTCAGAGTGGTCTTATATTTCAAATGTGGGGGACTCCGTAATAATCCTGAGGCTCTGTCACCAGAGCCAGGAGTCTTATCTGAGGTAGCATTCTTGGAACATGTAGAGACTGTCTTGTTCACCAGATCTGATGCCACCTTACTCAAGCTTTTGTTGGGTATGGGCTCATCTCCTATGTATAATGACTGGTGGACACATTTGTTTTCAGAGCCATCTATCCTCTCATTGATCTCCTTGCGGGCCATGGCTATGACTAGATTTGTGAGGCGATTAGCATAGAAGGAAACTTCATCTACTGAACTCCCATTACCAAGTGGGACACTGGGGCCCTGGACAGGGATTTCTCTGTGCATCATCTCAAAATGCAATCTTCCTGGACTGCCCTTGGTTGTGGTATTGTAATAGTCCACAGAAAAACCACTGCGGGGGTCTCCTCCTGGGTTGCTCATTTCCCCGCCAAGTGAGGATTCTCCAGGCTTGAACCTAACATCTTGGAACCCTGCTGTACTTTTTTCCAGGTCTCTGCGGAGCCAGCTGAGCACTCTGATAGGATCAGTTGAGGCTTCCTTAAAAATAGACAAGGATTCATCCGACTATAACAGAGTAAAGATATGGGACATTCAGAACAACCTCAAAGATTAGTTACAAAAATGGTCACCTCTCTCAAGCCTTAACTGCTGCATCATCACAATAAAAGTAACCAACATTTATGGAGTACTTAGTATGTATCAGGCACTGTTATAAGTATTTTAATACTATTATCTCATTTAACATTATTTTGCAGTGAACTTAAATGTTAGCTCTCTTATTATCTGCATTTTACAGAGGAGGGAATTGAACAACTGAGAGATTCAGTTAGTTACTTATCTGAGGTTATACAGCTAATCACTGATGGAGCAGGAATTCCAACCTAGGCAGTCTGACTCTTGAGTCCCTACTGTCAGCCACTACATGATATTGCTTTTAACAACATACATCCTTAAGATCTGAAAAGTCAACAGCTACACAACAGAGTTAGCATTGGAACTGAATCCAGTTTTTATTATATTTATATTACTTGCTATTTCCTATGGTTTATCTGTTTTTATTTAGGTCTCTTACTACAACTATAGTCTTCAGAAAATTAGAGAATTCAAGGACAATTGTACATAATTGATCACTCTGCCAGGTACACAAGCACAATCTTGATATGTTAAATGGGGTCCAGTGAACTATTTGATATCACTTAAGTGAACAATCTAATTCATAATAGAGGAATTAATATCTGTGGATAATTTATTGGTTTTGAATGAATACAGATTCTTTAATGCACACTAGCTGTGATAAGCACATGTATATATAGTATATGTTTACATATTGTAATCTATAATTTTCACTTGGACACAGGCTAAAATAATATGTGAAAGTGTCCTATTTACTATCAAATGTAAAGGAGCAGTGTAATAGAGTAATGTCTGTCTAGGAATGACTACAAGTATCACCCATCTTTAAAGAATGATTTGGTTCACAGTAGTAACCACAGAAAGGTAGAAATATGAGTGATCTAAACATTTTCCTTTTTTGACATACCTTTGTGTTATTTGTTTCGTTGTGTTTTTAACTAACTCTATTAAAGTTTCTTAAGTTGGATACTTTATTATCTGAGTTTCCAGTTTCTTATCTGTCAAATGGGAATAACAGCAAACTCTTCATAGTATTATTATGAGGATTAAATGAGATAATTTATAACCATCAAAAAAATAATGATTTGTCATTTTAATTACCAAGTGTCATATAGTTACTAGATACTATTTCTTAAATACTTGTGTTTTCCGGGCACTGGACTAGGTGCTTTACACACATTATTTCACTTAATCTACATATATGCTCTACACTGGATGTATTACAATTCTAGTTTCATAGGTGACAAAATTGTAGCTTAGAGAAGATACATAAATTGGCTAGTATCTCAGAGCTACCATATGATGGAGTTTAGTATCCAAATACAGTTCTGACTCCAGAATTGGCTCTCCACACCTACAGTACATGGCTGTGTTTTAATGACTTGGAAAGAAGAGAAAAGCAGTTGTATCAGTCTGCTATGGGGCTGGTTTAAGGGATCCATGGGCCATGGCAGTTGGTGTAAAGTCCTCCTAGATGGTTCTCCTAATTTGAATAGTAGCTGTTTCAGGGAAATTTTGTACTTCAGTGGAAAACTATGCATAATCTTATAGCATAGTCTTCCACATCTTCTGATCCTCTTGGAGCTATTTTACAACTCTGTAGATAAGTGATAGCAATTCAATAGAATCCTTATTTACACATGTTAATTCTCAGAGAAGGTTCCACTGACTTCCTCCCCCACTGTGGAAAAGGTCAGTTTTGCCTACATTTGCACCTTCACTTCAATATCCCTGATCCATATATGTGGTTCTTTTCTTTGATTTTCCTTTGAACCTCACCAGTTCCTTGTTAATGATTAAAGAAAACCTTTAATGTGAGTTTATTTCTATACATATATGAAGCTTATTAATTCACCCTTCTCTGAAAATGATATTTTAATAGTTTTGGAAGTCTTTGCCAAGATGTCCAAAAGATTCATCTTGAGAGAATATTGAGGGAAGTGTACCAGGTACATTTTTTCTTTGACCCCAGAGATGAATTCAAGGTAGCAATGGAACTTTGCAGACGTTTTCTTTTTTCTAGTTTTAATTTTCCTATGTACTGATTTTTCTTTTGGTTTTCATTTTGGTTCTTTTATGGCCAATAACCATTGGTGGCAGCAATGATCAAGAACTTGGTTTTATTGCTTAACCATTTTGTGATTCTTTAATGGAATAATTGTTATAGAGATTTATTTTCTATTGGGTAAGAGACAATGTATTTTTTTGCTCCTCTCAAGCTCAAAGTAATTAAGAATTTTGTGCCCACTTGGAAGGAGAAGAGCTCTTTGATTTATGCACATGTGATTTTTGTGTTTCTGTGTTTACTTTTGATGCATGGCTGAAAGTTCATTATTTTTTATTGAGATTTAATTGACATATAACATTATATTAGTTTCAGATTCAAATTATAATGATCCAATATTTGCATTATTGCAAAATGATCACCACCATAAGTCTAGTTAGCATCCATCACCATGCATAGTTCAAAACTATTTTTCTTGTGACGAGAACTTTTAAGATCTACTCTCTTTGCAACTTTCAGATATACAATATAGTATTATTAACTATGGTCACCATGCTATACATTAAATCCCCAGGATTTATTTATTTTATAGTTGGACGTTTATACCTTTTGACCCTCTTCACCCATTTTGCTCACTCTCACACCACCCACCTCTGGCAGCCACCCACCTGTTCTCTGCATCTATGAGTCCCCCCCCCTTTTTTTAAGATTCTACATATAAGTGAGATCATATGGTATTTGTCTTTCTTTGTCTGACTTATTTCACTTAGCTTAATACCTTCTAGGTCCATCCATGTTATTGCAAATGGCAAGACTCCCTTCTTTTTATGGCTGGATAATATTCTGTTGTGTATTTTCTTTAGTGAGTCATCCATGGATGGACACTTAGGTTGCTTTCATGTATTGGTTATTGTAAATAATGCTGCAATAAACACAGGGGTGCAGGTATCTCTTAAAAATAGTGATTTTGTTTCCTTCAGATATACAAAGGAATTGCTGGATCATATGAAAATTATTAATTTTAATAATTTCCTCATGTGGTTACAATTAGTATTAAATGACATAATATGCACAAAACTGTGTAATCTTATGGTGGTAGATATGATTAATACTACTCCAACATTTCATGTTGAGATTAGATTTCAGAAGAGATAAGAGAAGATTAAGAGAAGTCAATAAGCTTGATGATACAGTGAAACATAGCTAGCCATCCATGGGAGTACTAGGGAATAAAACTTGACTTCCTGGGGTGCCTGGGTGGCTCACTCGGTTAGGTGTCTGACTTCGGTTCAGGTCATGATCTCACGGTTTGTGAATTAGAGCCCCATGTCCAGCTCTGTGATGACAGCTCAGAGCCTGGAGCCTGCTTCAGATTCTGTGTCTCCTCCTCTCTCTGCCCCTCCCCTGCTCATGCTCTGTTTCTGTCTCTCAATAATAAACGTTAAAAAAATTGAAAAAAACCCCAAACTTGACTTCCTGTATATATGGGAAGTACTGCCCTGGATGAAAAGAGAAGTACTGGAAGACAGTATGGCTAGGGATGTGTACTGTGATTCATTCCTATCAGACCAGGTAGGAGTTCACCTACTTGCTGAGCTTCTGTGATGAATTTTTTTTAACATTTTTTTTCTGGGGTGCCTGGGTCACTCAGCTGGTTAAGTGTCTGACTCTTGATTTCAGCTTAGGTCATGATCTTATAGTTTGTTAGTTCAAGCCCCACGTCAGGCTCTGTGCTGACAGCGCAGAGCCTGCTTGGGATTCTCTCTCTCTCTCTCTCTCTCTCTCTCTCTCTGCCCCTCACCCACTCGTGCTCTCTCTCAAATAAACTTACAAAAATTGTTTTTCTGAACCAAAGATCAGTAAAAAGTGGGAGATTCTATATGGACATAATTTCGCTTTAAGAAGAAGTTTTAAGAAAGAGTGCTGCCTATAGGCATGTCCAAGAAAGGGACAGAGAAAAGGTGGTGGAGTCAGAGAGAGATAGCATTCAAGAAAGGAAAAATCACGTTCCAATACACAAACTATCCACCAGTAGGACCAACTTGATGGCCCTCTACTGCAGAGGTGATTTAGGGATTTAGGGGAGATGATGTGTAATACAAACTATCTGCATAATTCAATATGTATACAGTGTTTGTGTACAACACACTCTACTAGAAACTGTGGGACATGTAAAGATGAAACAAATATGATCTTGCCTTCTGGAAGCATAAAGTCCACTGTAGAGACAAAATATGAACACAAATATTACTAACTACTATGTGATCAGTGTTATAAAAGAATAAAAAGAGAGATGCTTAATGTTACACAAGGGGCAGATAATTTGGGGTGGGTGACTAGAAAAAGTAGTGGCATTTGAGATGGACTTTTAAACATTTTGGTAGTCAGATATAACAGGGTGGGTGTGGCAACAAAATGACATATGCAAAGTATAGTATTTGGGATAATGCTAGGTTTAAATCAAATAGCCCCTGAAGTGTCAGTGGTAGAAGAAAGTAGAGGTTTATTTCTCAATCACTTTGCTTACAGAGGACATTCAATGAGAAGCTTTCTTTGCAGTGACTCAGGCACCTAGGCTCTGCTTTTGCATGGTTTCACTCTCCTCAAAATCTATTCTTCAGGTTTATGGGGAAATATCAAGATCACAGAGAACTGAATGGGAGACTTTTGTGGTCCAGGCCTGGAAATGTCAAACACCACTTCTACCGATATTCCTTTTGTCTTTGTCTTTTGAAAGTTTGATTGTAATGTGTCTCAGTATGGGTCGCTTTGAGTTCATTTTTCTTGGAGTTTATTGAACTTTTTGGATGTTTATATTCATGCCTTTCTTCATATTTGCAAAGCTTTAAGCCATTATTTCCTCAAATATCCTCTCTGCCCTTTCTCTTTCTCTTCTCCTACTGGGACTCCCACAATGTGCTGTTTGTTTGATGGTGTCCCACAGGTTCCTTTGGCTCTGTTCACTTTTCTTCAATCTTTTTTCTTTCTATTCCTTAGAGTTGATAATTTCCATTATCCTGTTTTCAAGTTTTCTGATTCCTTCTTCTGCCTGCTCAAACCTGCCTTTGAATCCCTTTAGTGAAATTTTCAATTCAGTTATTATACTTCTCATCTCCAGAATTTCTTTTAGGTTATCTCTAGGTTTTCTATCTCTTTTTGATATTTGCTTTTTGTTCACACATTGTTTTCTCAGTTTTCTCCACATGTTTCTTTTAGTTCTTTGGGCATCTTTTAGACAGCTGTTTTATAGTCTTTGTCCAGTGGACCTGCCATCAGGTCTTTTTCAGACACAGTTTCTGTTGACCTACTTTTTTTCCTTTGAGTGAGCCACATTACTCTGTTTCTTTGTATGCCTTGTGATTTTTGTTGAAAACTGGGCATTTGAATCTAATGGCTGCAAGTTTAGAATTGAGGCTATAAGCTATCAGTATTTGTCATTAAAAAAGAACATTAAGTGTAAGCAGTAGTATCTTCCTACTCCACATGATGCTATATTAGATTATAAAGTCTTAAATTAAAGGATCTCTATTCTGATTGGAAAAAGTATTCTTATAAAGGAATCTTAATCAGGTTAAGATTTTAGGAGCTTAAGTTCACATAAGTTAGGATAATCTTTGACAAACAAATTGAATTAAATAATTTTGAATTCATAAAAACAGCTATGTCTTTTATGATTTCTCAGTATTAAGTATAATGGAAGTATGCATTTTTATTTTACTTTGATATGTTCTTCATAAACTTATACAGGTTATAAAAATCCAATAAGCTATATTACTTCTACTTACTGTTTAAGATCATGAAAAATATAAATTTGTGTTTAATTGACTTGAATGATTATTCGGACAAACTTTATTACAACAGTTATTATATTTTATGGTATTGTTGCTTGATTGTAAATTTCCAGCATCTTTAATGTAACTTAAAACATTGGTATTAAATTGAGTTAATTCATGGATATTAATTGGATACCTTGCTCATTTCTTTTTTTTTATTTTTTTCAATATATGAAATTTATTGTCAAATTGGTTTCCATACAACACCCAGTGCTCATCCCAAAAGGTGCCCTCCTCAATACCCATCACCCACCCTCCCCTCCCTCCCACCCCCCATCAACCCTCAGTTTGTTCTCAGTTTTTAAGAGTCTCTTATGCTTTGGCTCTCTCCCACTCTAACCTCTTTTTTTTTTTTCCTTCCCCTCCCCCATGGGTTTCTGTTAAGTTTCTCAGGATCCACATAAGAGTGAAACCATATGGTATCTGTCTTTCTCTGTATGGCTTATTTCACTTAGCATAACACTCTCCAGTTCCCTCCACGTTGCTACAAAGGGCCATATTTCGTTCTTTCTCATTGCCCTGTAGTACTCCATTGTGTATATAAACCACAATTTCTTTATCCATTCATCAGCTGATGGACATTTAGGCTCTTTCCATAATTTGGCTATTGTTGAGAGTGCTGCTATAAACATTGGGGTACAAGTGCCCCTATGCATCAGTACTCCTGTGTCCCTTGGGTAAATTCCTAGCAGTGCTATTGCTGGGTCATAGGGTAGGTCTATTTTTAATTTTCTGAGGAACCTCCACAGTTTTCCAGAGTGGCTGCACCAATTTGCATTCCCACCAACAGTGCAAGAGGGTTCCCGTTTCTCTACATCCTCTCCAGCATCTATAGTCTCCTGATTTGTTCATTTTGGCCACTCTGACTGGCGTGAGGTGATATCTGAGTGTGGTTTTGATTTGTATTTCCCTGATAAGGAGCGACGTTGAGCATCTTTTCATGTGCCTGTTGGCCATCCGGATGTCTTCTCTAGAGAAGTGTCTATTCATGTTTTCTGCCCATTTCTTCACTTGGTTATTTGTTTTTCGGGTGTGGAGTTTGATGAGCTCTTTATAGATTTTGGATACTAGCCCTTTGTCCGATATGTCATTTGCAAATATCTTTTCCCATTCCATTGGTTGCCTTTTAGTTTTGTTGGTTGTTTCCTTTGCTGTGCAGAAGCTTTTTATCTTCATAAGGTCCCAGTAATTCACTTTTGCTTTTAATTCCCTTGCCTTTGGGGATGTGTCGAGTAAGAGATTGCTACGGCTGAGGTCAGAGAGGTCTTTTCCTGCTTTCTCCTCTAAGGTTTTGATGGTTTCCTGTCTCACATTCAGGTCCTTTATCCAGTTTGAGTTTATTTTTGTGAATGGTGTGAGAAAGTGGTCTAGTTTCAACCTTCTGCATGTTGCTGTCCAGTTTTCCCAGCACCATTTGTTAAAGAGACTGTCTTTTTTCCATTTGATGTTCTTTCCTGCTTTGTCAAAGATGAGTTGGCCATATGTTTGTGGGTCTAGTTCTGGGGTTTCTATTCTATTCCATTGGTCTATGTGTCTGTTTTTGTGCCAATACCATGCTGTCTTGATGATGACAGCTTTGTAGTAGAGGCTAAAGTCTGGGATTGTGATGCCTCCTGCTTTGGTCTTCTTCTTCAAAATTACTTTGGCTATTCGGGGCCTTTTGTGGTTCCATGTGAATTTTAGGATTGCTTGTTCTAGTTTCGAGAAGAATGCTGGTGCAATTTTGATTGGGATTGCATTGAATGTGTAGATAGCTTTGGGTAGTATTGACATTTTAACAATATTTATTCTTCCAATCCATGAGCAGGGAATGTCTTTCCATTTCTTTATATCTTCTTCAATTTCCTTCATAAGCTTTCTATAGTTTTCAGCATACAGATCTTTTACATCTTTGGTTAGATTTATTCCTAGGTATTTTATGCTTCTTGGTGCAATTGTGAATGGGATCAGTTTCTTTATTTGTCTTTCTGTTGCTTCATTGTTAGTGTATAAGAATTCAACTGATTTCTGTACACTGATTTTGTATCCTGCAACTTTGCTGAATTCATGTATCAGTTCTAGCAGACTTTTGGTGGAGTCTATCGGATTTTCCATGTATAGTATCATGTCATCTGCAAAAAGTGAAAGCTTGACTTCATCTTTGCCAGTTTTGATGCCTTTGATTTCCTCTTGTTGTCTGATTGCTGAAGCTAGAACTTCCAGCACTATGTTAAACAACAGCAGTGAGAGTGGGCATCCCTGTCGTGTTCCTGATCTTAGGGAAAAAGCTCTCAGTTTTTCACCATTGAGGATGATGTTAGCTGTGGGCTTTTCATAAATGGCTTTTATGATGTTTAAGTATGTTCCTTCTATCCCGACTTTCTCAAGAGTTTTTATTAAGAAAGGGTGCTGAATTTTGTCAAAGGCCTTTTCTGCATCGATTGACAGGATCATATAGTTCTTATCTTTTCTTTTATTAATGTGATGTATCACGTTGATGGATTTGCGAATGTTGAACCAGCCCTGCATCCCAGGAATGAATCCCACTTGATCATGGTGAATAATTCTTTTTATATGCTGTTGAATTCGATTTGCTAGTATCTTATTGAGAATTTTTGCATCCATATTCATCAGGGATATTGGCCTGTAGTTCTCTTTTTTTACTGGGTCTCTGTCTGGTTTAGGGATCAAAATAATACTGCCTTCATAGAATGAGTCTGGAAGTTTTCCTTCCCTTTCTATTTGTTGGAATAGCTTGAGAAGGATAGGTATTATCTCTGCTTTAAACGTCTGGTAGAACTCCCCTGGGAAGCCATCTGGTCCTGGACTCTTATTTGTTGGGAGATTTTTGATAACCGATTCAATTTCTTCACTGGTTATGGGTCCAGCACATTGGAAGAGTGTGGGTGTTTAGGAATTTGTCCATTTCTTCCAGGTTGTCCCGTTTGTTGGCATATAATTTTTCATAGTATTCCCTGATAATTGTTTGTATCTCTGAGGGATTGGTTGTAATAATTCCATTTTCATTCATGATTTTATCTATTTGGGTCATCTCCCTTTTCTTTTTGAGAAGCCTGGCTAGAGGTTTGTCAATTTTGTTTATTTTTTCAGAAAACCAACTCTTGGTTTCGTTGATCTGCTCTACAGTTTTTTTAGATTCTGTATTGTTTATTTCTGCTCTGATCTTTATTATTTCTCTTCTTCTGCTGGGTTTAGGCTGCCTTTGCTGTTCTACTTCTATTTCCTTTAGGTGTGCTGTTAGATTTTGTATTTGGGATTTTTCTTGTTTCTTGAGATAGGCCTGGATTGCAATGTATTTTCCTCTCAGGACTGCCTTCGCTGCGTCCCAAAGCGTTTGGATTGTTGTATTTTCATTTTTGTTTGTTTCCATATATTTTTTGATTTCTTCTCTAATTGCCTGGTTGACCCACTCATTCTTTAGTAGGGTGTTCTTTAACCTCCATGCTTTTGGAGGTTTTCCAGACTTTTGCCTGTGGTTGATTTCAAGCTTCATAGCATTGTGGTCTGAAAGTATGCATGGTATAATTTCAATTCTTGTATACTTATGAAGGGCTGTTTTGTGACCCAGTATATTATCTATCTTGGAGAATGTTCCATGTGCACTCGAGAAGAAAGTATATTCTGCTGCTTTGGGATGCAGAGTTCTAAATATATCTGTCAAGTCCATCTGATCCATCTGATCATTCAGGGCCCTTGTTTCTTTATTGACCGTGTGTCTAGATGATCTATCCATTTCTGTAAGTGGAGTGTTAAAGTCCCCTGCAATTACCACATTCTTATCAATAAGGTTGTTTATGTTTATGAGTAATTGTTTTATATACTTGGGGGCTCCTGTATTCCGCGCATAGACATTTATAACTGTTAGCTCTTCCTGATGGATAGACCCTGTAATTATTATATAATGCCCTTCTTCATCTCTTGTTACAGCCTTTAATTTAAAGTCTAGTTTGTCTGATATAAGTATGGTAACTCCAGCTTTCTTTTGGCTTCCAGTAGCATGATAAATAGTTCTCCATCCCCTCACTCTCAATCTAAAGGTGTCCTCAGGTCTAAAATGAATCTCTTGTAGACAGCAAATAGATGGGTCTTGTTTTTTTATCCATTCTGATACCCTATGTCTTTTGGTTGGCGCATTTAGTCCATTTACATTTAGTGTTATTATAGAAAGATATGGGTTTAGAGTCATTGTGGTGTCTGTATGATTTATGCTTGTAGTGATGTCTCTGGTACTTTGTCTCACAGGATTCCCATTAGGATCTCTTGTAGGGCTGGTTTAGTGGTGACAAATTCTTTCAGTTTTTGTTTTTTTGGGAAGACGTTTATCTCTCCTTCTATTCTAAATGACAGACTTGCTGGATAAAGGATTCTCAGCTGCATATTTTTCCTGTTCATCACATTGAAGATCTCCTGCCATGCCTTTCTGGCCTGCCAAGTTTCAAAAGAGAGATCAGTCACAAGTCTTATAGGTCTCCCTTTATATGTTAGGGCACGTTTATCCCTTGCTGCTTTCAGAATTTTCTCTTTATCCTTGTATTTTGCCAGTTTCACTATGATATGTCGTGCAGAAGATCGATTCAAGTTACGTCTGAAGGGAGTTCTCTGTGCCTCTTGGATTTCAATGCCTTTTTCCTTCCCCAGTTCAGGGAAGTTCTCAGGTATTATTTCTTCAAGTACACCTTCAGCACCTTTCCCTCTCTCTTCCTCCTCTGGGATACCAATTATGCGTATACTATTTCTTTTTAGTGTATCATTTAGTTCTCTAATTTTCCCCTCATACTCCTGGATTTCTTTATCTTTTTCTCAGCTTCCTCTTTTTCCATAATTTTATCTTCTAGTTCACCTATTCTCTCCTCTGCCTCTTCAATCCGAGCCGTGGTCGTTTCCATTTTATTTTGTATGTCGTTTAAAGCATTTTTCAGCTCCTCCTGACTGTTCCTTAGTTCCTTGATCTCTGTAGCAAGAGATTCTCTGCTGTCCTCTATACTGTTTTCAAGCCCAGCAATTAATTTTATGACTATTATTCTAAATTCACTTTCTGTTATATTATTTAAATCCTTTTTGATCAGTTCATTGGCTGTTTTTATTTCCTGGAGATTCTTTTGAGGGGAATTCTTCCGTTTGGTCATTTTGGAGAGTCCCTGGAGTGGTGCGGACCTGCAGGGCACTTCCCCTGTGCTGTGGTGTATCACTGGAGTTGGTGGGCGGGGCCGCAGTCAGACCTGATGTCTGCCCCCAGCCCACCGATGGGGCCACAGTCAGACTGGTGTGTGCCTTCTCTTCCCCTCTCCTAGGGGCGGGATTCACTGTGGGGTGGTGTGGCCCGTCTGGGCTACTTGCACACTGCCAGGCTTGTGGTGCTGGTGATCTTCTGGTGTATTAGCTGGGGTGATCGGCAAGGTGCACAGGGGTGGGAGCAGCAGACTCGGCTCGCTTATCCTTCGATGATCAGCTTTGGGAGGGGCTCTGCGGCACCGGGAGGGAGTCAGACCTGCTGCCGGAGGGATGGATCCGCAGAAGCACAGCGTTGGGTGTTTGCGCGGTGCAAGCGAGTTCCCTGGCAGGAACTGGTTCCCTTTGGGATTTTGGCTGGGCGATGGGCGAGGGAGATGGCGCTGGCGAGCACCTTTGTTCCCTGTCAAACTGAGCTCTGTCCTCCCGGGGCTCAGCAATTCTCCCTCCCTTTGTCCTCCAGCCTTCCCGCTTTCCGAGCAGAGCTGTTAACTTATGACCTCCCAGATGCTAAGTCCCCTTGCTGTCGGAACACACTCCGTCCGGCCCCTCCGCTTTTGCAAGCCAGACTCGGGGGCTCTGCTTGGCCGGTGGGCTGCCCCTCCGCCCCGGCTTCCTCCCGCCAGTCCGTGGAGCACACACAGCCTCGCCGCCCTTCCTACCCTCTTCCATGGGCCTCTCCTCTGCGCTTGGCTCCGAAGACTCCTTTCTACTAATCCTCTGGCAGTTTTCTGGGTTCTCTAGGCAGGTGTAGGTGGAATCTAAGTGATCAGCAGGACGCGCGGTGAGCCCAGCGTCCTCCTATGCCGCCATCTTCCGACGATCCCCCCCCTACCTTGCTCATTTCTAAGATAGAATACTGAAACATTGATGGCTGAAAATAGTTTGTATGCTTTTCTTATTTTTTATTATGATAGAGAGGCTATATCTTTGGGTCTGTTAATGTGTCTACTTCTGCCACTTGGTTATGTGAGGGATGTAAATGGCTGTGGAAGTTGTTTCATGTGTGCTCATGAGTTCGGCTAGTCTGCGCTTTAGTTTGTGTATAACAGTTCACAATTGTATACCTACCCCTCCCCACATTGTGTGTGTGTGTGTGTGTGTGTGTGTGTGTGTGTGATAGAAAAAAATGGAAAGTACTTGGCCTAAACATTTTTATTAGTATCACTTAACTATTTTTATGAACATTGGTTTCACGGAAATCCAGCTGTGTACAGGCGAGTTTTTCTAGGAACTCCAGGTGAAACCTGGTAGGAAGAGTTTGTTAGTCTCAACTTCCTAGTCTCAGGATATCAAATGATGGAGGCCTTTAAAAGTCCAACCTGAGATTCCTTATGAAAACTTCCAGTAAAGCAAACTTAAGGCCTATCTGGTTGCTATACCTATGTAAATAATCAGACCGAATCTGGTGAAATTAGCCTTCTTTTGTGATCAAAAGTTACCTTATTTTGAGATTTATCAAAATGTAGGCAACTAAGGTAAAAAGATCTGCCCTCCAGTAGAAAATGATGCATTCCCTATAGTCTATAGTTTATAGACTAAGCATTGTTTACAGCCCTCCACATAATCTGATTCTGATTCTATGGGAGCTATTTTACAACTGTGAGCTGTAGGTAGTTGAACGACAATGCAGAATAATTCTACATGTCTGTGGACACATAAATTCTGTCTAGTGGAGGTTCAGCTGATTTCCCTTCTGCACTGTGGAAGAGGCCAGTTTTGCCATTCATTTCAATATTTCTGATCTATAATATATCTTTTTTTTATTCTCCTTTGAACTGGTTGTAACACCTCACCAATTTCCTCATTAATGAGTTAAATAAAATCTTTAACATGTGTTCATTTTAATATCTGATTGGGAGTCCTGATTTTACCTTTTGAAAATTATCCTTCAATATTACCTACTTTTTTTTTTTTTTTTTTTTGGTACAGAGAGAGACAGAGCATGAACGGGGGCGGGGCAGAGAGGAGAGAGGGAGACACAGAATCGGAAACAGGCTCCAGGCTCCAAGCCATCAGCCCAGAGCCCGACGCGGGGCTCGAACTCACGGACCGCGAGATCGTGACCTGGCTGAAGTCGGACGCTCAACCGACTGCGCCACCCAGGCGCCCCATTACCTACTTATTTAAAGATAGGCACACTATCTGCAAATAGACATGTTCCATAATTGGGCTGTAACATGTACAGGGAAGTCTTATAATGCAGATGTAGAGTTTATTTCTCTTATCTTTTTCAATTCTTTTCACAGAACATTGAAAAAATTATAGCATAGCATACAACTTTTTGATAGAGTATAAAGAACTGTTAGCTGGTTGTGTTTATAGCTTTTTATTGCCTATTTACATTTTTAAACCTAAAAAGTGTGCACCTTATATCTATCATTCCACTCTATCCAGAACTTTGCAAAAGTGGTTGATGAGGCCATAATGACTGACTGAAAGACTAATCACATGACTTTTTCTATCAATGAAGTCTACAATCAAACATCTATATCTTCCAAACCCCATTGCCCTCTTGCAACCTTTAATTCTTTCTCTTCTTATACAGTAGTATCATGAACAGGTGGGAAGGTGAATGCCAAATTATTTCTGAGTCTTTCTTTTAAAAAATTTTTTTAACGATTTATTTATATTTGAGAGAGAGAGAGAGCGCATGCGAGAGAGAGAGAGAGAGAGAGAGAGAGAGCAGGGGAAAGGCAAAAAGAGAGGGAGACACAGAATCCGAAACAGGCTCCTGGCTTTTGAGCTGTTAGCACAAAGCCCAATGCAGGGCTTAAACTCACAAACTGTGAGATCATGACCTAAGCCAAAGTCAAATGCTTAACCAACTGAGACACCCAGGTGTCTAATTTTGAGTCTTTCTTTCTTTTATTTTATTTTTTTAACGTTTATTTATTTTTGAGACAGAGAGAGACAGAGCATGAACGGGGGAGGGTCAGAGAGAGGGAGACACAGAATCTGAAACAGGCTCCAGGCTCTGAGCTGTCAGCACAGAGCCCGATGCGGGGCTCGAACTCACGGAGTGCGAGATCATGACCTGAGCCGAAGTTGGCTGCTTAACCGACTAAGCCACCCAGGCGCCCCTCTGAGTCTTTCTTAATCAAGGCCAGGGAAAATTTTCACATCCATGAAAGAGAACATAAAAAGGGTTAAGGGTTTTAACTTTCTCTCCTCAGCCATCTTCTGCTCCAGTACTTTAGTTTGAAGTTAACATATATAGCTCCCATTCTATTCTTCTTCACCTCTAGCTCTGCTAAGCATACTTTATGAAATTTTCCTTGACAACCTCCGACTTGGATCTATTATTTAAAAATCTATAGCAATTACTGCCAGAAAATCCATTTGGCAAATGGATAATTTGGGTCTACTGGTTATTTAGATATAATTAGGGTCTACTGGTTATTTAGAACTTTTATATTATATTTATATTTCACATGTATAGTTTTTATTTCCCCAATTAATGGCAAGGTCTATGAGGGCAGAAACTGTTTTTATTTATTTATTGTTGCATACCCCAGAGTGTTCCTTCCTTAATGATAAATCGTGACTGTTTTTTTAATTTGATTTAGTATTAAAATTGATCTTTTGTTTTTCTACAGGAAAGAGCAAAGGTAAAGAAAAGATCTAATAGAAGCAGTTTTGATTGACACTTACTCTATAGTAATTGGATATTCATTATCTATATGTCTTAATGTTTTGTGCAGATTTGTTAGTGTTTTCTCTCTTAGGCTATATAAGATAGACCAAATAGATTTTGAATAAATAGATGGGTCATGCAACATTACATGCAAATAGGTGTTTGATAAATATTGATACTAAGGATGAGAATCACCACAGTGATTCCATTAGATTATGAAACCCTTAAATTAAGAAAAAGAATTCTGTCTAACCTGTTTTTATATCTTTGACCCTAGGACTAAGCACAGAGTCTGTGCCAGTCATCCACATTGTCTCTCACCTCCAAGTCTACCATGCTTTGCCTTGCTCTGTGACACTGGAATTGGACCCCTTTTAACATTTTTTCTTTGGCAACTGGCTTTGTTAGTAGAGGGCACTGGAGAGACCCTGAACTTCTGGCCCACTTGCACCTTCTGGCAAATGTATTCTGCACCAGCAGGCTAGTGCTCCTGTGGCAGCCACACTCTGTCCAAAGAAATCTGAAGCTGCCTTGGTTGAAGGAGAAGGAGCTTCTGTGAGTTCTTAGTCTCTTCCTGTTCACTCTCTTGCAGCCTAGGGGTAGTGGCTTCTCTCTACACTTGCTACTTCTGGAACTCTTACAGTTTTCTTTTACAGCTTTTAGTGGTTAACTTAGTTAATTGCCTTTCATTAAATTAAAAAAAATTTAATGTTTATTTATTTTGGGAGGTGAGGGAGAGAGAAATGGAGGATCTGAAGCAGGCTCTGTGCTGACAGCAAGATCACAACCTGAGCCGAAGTCAGATGCTCAACCAACTGGGCATCCAGGAACCCCTCACTAAATTTTTTAATATCAAATTACTTGATATGGTTTCCATCTTCTAATTAAACCCTGATTTATAGTGCCTGACACTAAGTACTTAATAAATGTTTGTTGGCTGATGAAGGCAGAATGATAATGTTACTTAGATGAGAATTTATGCTTTTGAGAATTTTGAGGTGTTCTACATTTTGGAAAATAGTTTGTGAACTTTTGAGACATTTCTGTTTGAAATCCAATCCCTTTCTGTTTAAAAACTAACAAAATTTTACAGCTGTAATATATGTTTTGCATTAATTATACTATATTTCTTCTATGAAATTACCATATTATAGAATTTACCCCCAAAACAATATGGATGGTAACTTTTTGTTCTAGAGGAATTCATATTTTTCCCCAAGAATTTCACCATTGAAAATAAGAGGTGGGGTAGTGGTGGTAGAGAGAGTAAGGCTACTCTTAATAGTACTCCACTTATTCCTAATTTAGTATCTATAAAAAGTGGTTGACCCTTACCATTTTCCAGCCTTGGGCTTGGCTGTCTCCAGGAGTATAAACATCAACTTTGCATACTCCATTTTGGCTTTGTAGCCAGTCAACCCTATCTGACATCTGGAAGTAGAAAAAAAAATGAGAAAGGGTCATCAAAGGGACAGGTTACATGAACATAAAGAGAAATAGGCAAATGGCTGAGGTGTGGAAAATAGGAGCAATGTTTTCAATAGAGAGACCTATCCCAAAAGCTACTTCAACCCACCGAACTCTGGATCTCTTCATCCTCAGCTGTCAACTGCAGGAAGATTTCTTAAATATATGTGTCTCTAGTACGGAAGCTGGTGCTTGGTATATGTAGATGTGCTTAATACAGATTTGTTCATAAATGAACGTATGTAGCCATGTGTTCTGCTCTATGTGTTCTTGCTTGATAACCCTTCCACATCCTGGATTTTCAGTAGACACTCAAAACTCAATGTGATCAAAATAGAATTAATTTGTGTCTTTCTGCCTGTTGTTGTCCCACCAACTTTTTTTTTTTTGTCCACCAGCTTATTTTTAAAGTAATATATGCTTAATTTTCATTAATTTCTAGAGCACTAGCTTAACTTACATTAACAATAAGTCTAGTAGATCCTCCTTAAGACCAATCCCTCCTCCAAGTAGCCAAGGATCCTGGGGGAATTCTCAGTCTCCATGGTTCAGCCAATATTCTTGAGGCCAAGAGAAAAGAGATACCACATGCACCATCCAATGGGCCTTTGCGTGGATGCCCTTGCTGATACTGACTGTACTATAGCTCTCCCAATACTTTGCTCTACTCCCTAATCTCAATAATGGCACTGCCATCTAGCTAGTCTTCCAAACCAGAAAGCTGATAATCATTTTAGTTGTTTTCTCCCACCACAAGCCTCCATCTAGCTGCTACCACTGTCTTCTTTCATTTGTTGCCATTTGTCATGAAAGAATTGCTTATACTTGCTTTTGGCTCACCTCAAAATTTAGTGTAATAGCCCCTATTCTTATATTCCTTGCTGTAGTCTTGTCCACTTTCCATACCATTGCATCTTATTTGATAGTCTTCAAAAATATGGCCAATTATCATAATATTTGTCCACTGCTAATCTACAAGTATGAGAAGCTTCTCTTTGACCTCTTTTTCCATGCCAGATTTCCATTACCAGGCTTCCATACTGAAGTTCCCTGCTTTCATTACAAACTTTGCTTACATCTATACTTCTCAATAAGGTAGAATAAGCCAATATTTCCTCTCTAATGTGCCTAAACATTTTTATTAAGCAGATATACAGATTCATATTTGATTTGCACAAAGCAAAGCAAGTATTTAAAATTGTTATAAGTTGTTTTAAACTGTTACAGTAAAGTCCAAAAGCTCATCCTAATTTTTTTTACAGTGAAATTGCATTTTATAAAAATTTGCTTGAAATAAGCATTATTAGGGGTTGAATAGCTAGTTAATTGGAAATATTTGTTTTAAAGGACTTTGGGCAGTGGTGGGGGTTGACATCCTCCCTCAAAATTAAACCAACACAAATAAAATACAGATTACACACATGACTTAAGCTTACTTATAAATGGATTTATTATTCTTGTCATATAGAATATTATGGGTAATTATTAAAAAGAAAATAGGGGTCCCTGGGTGGCTCAGTTGGTTAAGCATCCAACTTCTGCTCAGGTTATGATCTCGTGGTTCAGGAGTTCGAGCTCTGCATCGGGCTCTCTGCTGATAGCTCAGAGCCTGGAGCCTGCTTCAGATCCTCTGTTTCACCCCCCCACCGCCCCTCCCCAGCTCATTCTCTCTCTCTCTCTCTCTCTCTTTCTCTCAAATAAATAAATAAATAAATAATAAAACAGAAGACCTTTTAAGAGCTACTTGTCTTTTGCTCCCACAAGGATTTGTATGTATTTTCATACCCCAATCACTAATTCAGATTCCTGAGTTAGGGATACAGTTTCTCTTACTCTTCCTGACACTGTAATACAATAAATTCCTTGGGTAAGCAATGGGTTCTCCACCCTGATTAGACCTTAGAATCACCCAGAGAGCTGTTTAAAGATACTGACTCAGATACTACCTTCCAACGAACCTTATTTCCTTTTTTAAGAAACATGTTTAAAATATTTATTTATTTTTGAGAGAGAGAACACAAGCAGGGGAGGGGCAGAGAGAGAGGACGGACATAGGATCCAAAGCGGGCCCTGCACTGACATCAGAGAACCTGATGAGGGGCTTGAACCCACAAACTGTGAGATAATGACCTGAGCCAAAGTCGGATGCTCATCTGACTGAGCCACCCAGGCAACCCCTCAAAAATTTTATTTCAATGGTTTTGGGGTGGGGAAACTTAGACATTGAATTTTGTAAAAGCTCCCTGGATGATTCTAATATACATCTGCATAAGAATGAGAATCCCTGGGCCTGGGTTTATCTGGAGAGATTCTCTCTGAGAAAGACTGGCCAGCTCCAGAAAGATAAATATTTATTCTTTTCGTTAAAACATTTCTACAATTTCCTAAAGTTCTTTGGTATCTCATTTTAATAGTTTTCTTTTAACCCTAACAAGGGAGTTTTTAAAGTCTATGAAGTTAAGCCTAGTATGGTCTCTCAGCAGCTATTATATGCTAATATCCTTATGCTTGAGTCATTACCACGAATAAAGGAATGGATATTACTATTTTACTTATACTATATTACTTGGACAAATAATGAGAAGACTTAGAAACAGGTTGCTCTGGACTGTTGACAGAGCAAGTGAGAGACAATAGCTTACCTGTCAATCTCCAGTTGATATTTCATCCTAAAGAATTGCTTCTAATAGAAAATGACAAACTCAACAGGATCTCCTAACTTATTTAAGCCATATATCACAATTAAAAAGTAAGAGTGAAAATTAAGTGCAAAAGCAAGGAAATTATGTGATCACTTACTCTTACTGATGACAGGTTCTGAGATACGAGGAAAGCTCTTGATTAATTTGTTGTCTTCACTATCCCTAAATTTACCCACCCCTCCTGCCATGAAATATAAGGGATCTGCAATGGAAAGACACAGATAAAAATGACTAATTTTACATATGAACCCAATTGCCCTTATTACCAAATAATGATTTTGACTTACACATTATTTTTCACATGTAGCACACAAGTCATGAGCACAAAATGACATTCAAATTTCAAGTCCAGATCTTATTCTGGGTGCAGTCTGATGGTTCCCAGATGACAAAAAAAGGTTCTATCTTTTGGCCAACAGTTCCTGAAATGACTATTATTATTCTCCACTTCCAAATCAGTGATTTATAGCCTTAAATAACAATGACAAAACTAAAGGTTTTTAGGTTAATCTCAAACTTGCTTGATTAGTAAGTCAAAAAATAAATAACTGGAATGAAGAATAAGTGCCCTGAATTAATTCATGGATCTCAAAACACTCTGTAAATATTCTTTTGAGGACTTAAGAGAAATATACATCTTCATGTTGTAAAGAGGATTTATAGTTAGTTAGATATAACTTCCAGATCAATGATCTCCCTTACACTACCTCTTATAAGACATTTAAATTAGGACATTAGGGCATTGTACTTTAAGACATTAGGGCATTGTACTCTCATACTGGAATATCCACCCAACCTCCTAGTGATGTCTCTCTAAATACCACCCTTGCTTGATAGTTCAGGACAAAGCTTACCCCATCTATGAAATATTTCCTAAATACCTAATTCAATGTGATTGGTCCTCCATCAAGGTTTACGTCATATTTTGCTTCAACCTTTACATCCCATCTAGTTTTTTAATTGCTCACATATATTTCATCTCCTTTATTAGATGGCTTTCTAAGGGCAGATGCATTTTCTTACTCATCTTGGTATCCCTCATAACTAGTGTATTAAAGTTGGTGCTCAATAATTGTCTGCTGAAAGAATGAATATATGAATAGTGCCCATTTCAAATTCCAGATAGTGTCAACTGTTCTTTCTTTAATAGGAGAATCTGAGAATAACTCTCTCTCCCTCTCTCTCTCCATATATATATATATATATATATATATATATATATACATATATATATATACATATATATGTATATATATATATAGTGGTTTATTAACAGACTCTCCTATCCCAATAATACAAATAAATCATTACTTCAAAAGTGCTCTTGAACTTCTTTCACAAACAGAAAGAACATATTTTAGTCACATGTATCCAGCAAACACTTCCACCTAGATGTACTAGCATTTTTTTATTATATTTTCTATGTCTTCTTGCGTGTTTATCTGCATCCATGGACCTTTAGACTATATATATAGTACTAAATATATTACTATATACATAGTATACATATATACATGTATATGCATACACATACACATAGTATACACATATGCATAATATACATATACAATAAGTACATTATATTACTATATACACAGTACTATATATATGTATAGTGTATATATATATGTATAGTATTACTATATATATAGTACTATGTATATAATAACATATATGGTACTTAAATATCTTTTGATGGTAATATTCAGACTTCTAAATCTGTATATATTTTTCATAATGAGATGGAAAAGAGGGAAGGAAACTCTAGAATTTAATGGAGCCAATGAATGGTGTCATAAATTTCTTATGCTTAAAGTTGGTGAACAATACCCTGGAGTTAGGGTAGGATGTAAAAGACAAAACGAATGCTTTGTATTATCTATTAAATTTGATGAGGAAAGAAAGATAACTGTATACAATATATAGACAAATGGACCCTAGAAACCATTCTAACAACCTCATTTTACAGATTAGGAAACTGAGGCTCAGAAAGGGAGTGTTAAAAACAATGGACATACTACTTTAAATAATACAGGTTAGCATCCTGCAAGCTGTGAAATTTTTCTATGGTCAATAGAGGGATCCTGCAGCCAATAGAAGGGATATTTCTTAAAAGTGCCAATGTGGTTTCTACCTCAATACTAATTGAGAAGGAGTGCAAATCATGAATACCAGCCAGAGAGGGCATAACACGGGGGTTTGGTTATGGTTGCTGTACTCCAGACCATAACTCTATCTCAAGACTGTTTTCTTCTGTATCCATCACAAGCAAGAGGCTTGTTTACTCAAGGTTCTTAAAGTCACAGAAAAGCCCAAACTACAGACAACATATATGAAGCAGGGCTGATACATATCATATTAAGTTTTAAAGTTCATTCAACCAAGTTTCGTAACTAGTTTTAAAAAGGAATATATTCAATTATATATATTCTCTTTTTCTGTCTTGCTGCCTTCCTCTAAGTGCCTGGCACATTGTACACACTCAATAAATTTGGTTATTGTTGACATCAGTTACAACTGATTTTGTTTAAGGATAAAAGTGTGTGTGTGTGTGTGTGTGTGTGTGTGTGTGTGTGTGTGTCTTTTTCCCTTGGTGATACCATTCAGTGTTAAGCTTCTCTGTGAATCTCCTCCACTTTCATTTTCCCTTGGTTTCTTCCTCTATTGCACCATAAAGTACAGACACTTCCTCCACATGGCTACATATTGTCTAGCCAAGGCTTCAGAAATAATAGTAGAGAGAATTAGAGGAGATTCGGGAATCAGAGCTACACCAGTCTGATTTTGCTATTAGAGCACTGGGGTTAAAGAACAAAAAACAAAAAACAAAAAACTTTTGGAATAGCTACACAATGAAAATAAGTCAGCAGGTAGTCAAGCTTCCAGTCTCATTGTCAAATTGGGAAGCAGGGAGTAAGAGCCCCTCATGATCCCAAAAAGATGGCCAAGGAGATCTGGTCAAATCTGCAACAAAATAAAAATTTTAGCAGTAAAGATGGTAGCTTTAGTTGTAATGCTACTGAGTGAGAGGCTTATTTATTCCCAGAAAACTGATGCAAAAATTAAAACTGTGCAAAGAAGGAGGCTGGGTTGAATACTAAAAGTTAACCATCGCTTGTCACTGAATTCTCCTTTTTAACCACAGAGGCTCAGAAAATGGGCTGTTTTATCAGTCCAGTGGAATTTCTTACCTCTGTAGCACTGGAATAGTGAACCACAGAAGACTCCAGTGATGTCCAGTGAAGATGCTGGGATGTTCTTGCTCAGCTCAAGATCTTGTTTCCTCCCCCAGCCTTCCATGTACCTCCCCCTTGTTGGGACTGAAGAGTGACATCAGAATCACAACTGGTGATATCATTGTCTCTATAGCAACAGTAGTGAAGCTACCAGAAACTGAGTTGTCAAAGGACAAGGGGGATAGGTGAAGATACACTCCAAGGCTCTGATGCTTAGTTTGGAAGGACTGGGCTGGCTTGCTTCCAATTATTTTTCTCCTTTAAGTATCTAATTTAGGAGGGGAATACGGGACGGGGAATTTTACCAATGGGTTGCACTTAAAACAACAGTGTTATGTACAAATTCAGATGGGTACAGAGAAGAAATAAAAACTGAGCATCTACTAATTTTTTTACACAAAGCCCATGGAATCATTTCATTTTGTGGACTCAGCCTTGACTCTGTTATAAGCATCTTACCTTTTGTAATAATAATAATAAATTTGCAGATATTTTGCCCAAACTGACCATTTCTGGGTTATAATTTTGTTTTTGATGGTCAGATACAATAGCCCTAATCCTTTCTCTACAATGCCTTGACCAGAGAATGAGCTGGGATAAATCAGACCAAGAGGCATTTGATTGGCAATTTCTTTCCTTGAGGAGGACTTTATTTTTAGTACATCCCCTTTAGAAATGTTATCCTAGGTACTCTTAATTAATGACTCCATATAGGACTGATAATGTAGTTTCTATGAAACAAGAAGAATCTTGATCAAGGTCACAAGATAAAGTTTACAACTGTTAACAAATTCAAAAGTCACTGACTTGTTTGTTACAGGCTTTCTTCAACAAGGTTATTTATCTATTGATGATTTTTTTACACTGCCTCAGTTTTTTCATCTTTAAAATAAAGAAATTGGGCTTACTCATGTCTAACATCCCTTCAAGTTCTAACAGTCTAGGATTTTGATACTTCAGTGGTATTTAAATAGAACTTCATTTACATGCATACAGTATTCTGCAGTTGAGAAAGCACCTTCACACCCATTATGTCATCTGATCCTCACAATAACCTTTTGAGGTAATAGGGCAGGTATTACTTTCCCTGTTTGACAGGTGTAGAAACTTGCCCAGGTCACAACTATTAACTGGTAAAGCTAGGACTGGGATCTAACATTCCGAGTTTTAAGTCAGTGCTTTTTGAACAATATGCCACCTTGAAACTAGTATTGAGAACATCAATCAGTGTTTGACTTGGAAATGTAAAATACCATACTTGGCATGTTACACAGGTGTTAGGAGGATGGTGATGATAATGGGGTCTGTCAACTTTTCAGAACCAGTTTTTTATAATCATATTGACCCCAGAATCAAATATCAGAAAATTTTAAGCGCTGGGTGAAAACTGGACGAGGCCAAGAGATTTAAGACGGTGAAGCATTTTTAAACTTCTCTGATTTTCTTCAAAAGTTTCTTTCCTCTTGCAATTCAATTTGGTAGATGACACTTCAACAAATAGTGGGGGAGGGATAGAATGGGGTACAACCAATTTTACAAGCCTAATAACCTCTGCTCATTATGGGACTTTTGTCCATCCAAGCAACTCACACTGCTTTCTTCCTAAACACACACACACACACACACACACACACACACACACACACAACCAAAAAACAAACAAAACCACAAAACACTGAAAGAATTACCAATCTAGAAAGATCCCCCAACTAGTTTGTTTTCTGATAAGCCCAAGGCAGATGTCTCAGAGCAGTTTGCTGTCTCCTACTCCCAGATCTTGAACGACCAAAATAGACTAGTTAAAAAAGCCAAGTACTTAATCTTTCTGGAATCTCTTTGGAGTCTAGATACCTCTTTCTAAAACAGTGCAGATTCTCAAATTGGTCCACAGTTTAAAAAAAATTAAGAACCACTGTTCTAGAGTCATCTTGAGTTTCCTTCTAGAAAAATGTGCAGTGGCATACGTACCCACTAGATTTTACTTAATATTTCAGGAGGTTCACAGACTTCCTTAAGTCCACTCATGAATCATGCACCAGGATAAGGATAACTGGATTCACATGTCAGTTGGTGGTAAGTGCTTTCACATATAAAATAGCAACGAAGAGACTGATGGAGTGATGACCACCTTGGGTGTCTGAGAAGTTTTCTTCGAGCAGAAACTTGAACTGGAGTAGACATCTAAGTGAGCCTGCCAGGCAAAGGGTACAACAAGAGCTAAGTCTCCGGGGAGAGAATGTGCACGAGTTCGACGTGCACATCCTCATTTCTATTTTTCTTCCTCCCTTTCTCTTCGTCCCTGCTTCACTCCTTTCTTTTCTGACTTCTCCTCTAGACCCTGGTTCTCTCCTTCGAGAACTTCCCGAGCGCAGGGGCCGCGCCTCTACTTTCCCCTAGTCTCACCAGAACTTCTCTATCTGACATTTTCAGGAAATAATGAACTGAACTGAGTCAGGAAAGCTTGGCTCAGGCAGCTCGGGTTGTGCCATTTTGTATGCCCTCGAGCCAGTCACTGGTTGACTCTGAACTTCACATTCCTTGGTAATGAGATTATCTTTACGGTCGGCTCCAGATCTGAGATTCTGACCCCAAAATTCTTCGCTTTCTATTTCCCCTTTTTGCCCTCTTTTCCACGTACCCTCCCTTGTACCTTGCTCTCCTCCCCAGTTCCCTCCAGTTTACACCCTATCCTAATCTCTGACACGCCCCTTCTTTTCCCGTTGGCGCCTGCGCAGCAAGGCGTGGAAGATTACTTTTGGCCCAGCTCAGTAGCCGTAGCCAGAGCGCCGGTTGCGGGGGATTGTGGGAGAAGATGGCGGCCGCCGTCCACCCTAGGGTTGTCCGAGCCCTGCCAATGTCACGTAAGTGTCACCGGGAGCAGGGGCTCCCTATCAGGATTCCGAGATGGGGATCCGAAGTGTTGGGAGTGGTGCCGTGCTGCAGCGTTCATGCCGACTCCCAAGGCACCTCGGTTTTTCTAGGTCCGGAACTGCCTGTAGTTTCTGCTTTCCTTTTCCCCTCCCCGGCTCACATATTAAATTGTACACTTGGAAAGGGGTCTGTGCTGAGCGAACATGAGCAACGGGAAGGGAAAAGGAGAACGTGGCGGGGGGTGGGGGTTGTAAAGGATCGAAAGAATGAGTTCTGGAAGAGTTGGAACGGTTTGAGGTTATGAGACAAGTGTGTGTGGCCGGCAGCGGGCCTTTTGGGCCCCCGTGGGGGGAAGAATCAGAAAAAGATGGGGGGAAAAGATAGTGAGAGAATGTTCTTAATGGATTGACTGTATGATCTTGTGCAAACCCTTAATCTCTCTCAAGTTGAGATTCTTTCTTTTACAGTGACGGTAATACCACAACGTCAGGGAGTTTCTGAAACGGTTAAAGTAACATTTATAAAAGCATTTTCTAAGTCCGAGGCGTTTCTGCGGATGTAGAGTGTGTTAGGTCGAGGCACTGAGGTCTGGGGGAGCGAGGGATGCTGGAGAGAGAACCAACAGTCAGGAGTTTAATGGAAAGAAAAGGGAAGAAGAGTAAAGGATATCTAGTGTTTGTCTAAGCGTTGTTTATTTTTCCTTCTATTCTGATTGGATCTGCTGTCACGGTCCTCAGTTTGAGAATACAGTATATATTTGCTCTTACACAAAAGGAGGCAAGAAAAGCAAGGAAATTGGAAATACAGTTACGGTTCATTATCATTCTTCTGCCTCCATCCTTTCACAAATTTGACCCAATCAGCCTCCAAAAGTTGTATTTTTTCGTAGCGTATTCTAGTCATTACCAAATATTGTTTGTTCTCAAAATTAGCTGCATGTTAGAATAATTTTTAATGCTTTTAGAAAAAATAGAAATGGAGACTCATTGCAGAGGTATTAAATCAGAATTTTTGAGATCGGCTCCTTGCACCTTAAATTTTTAAAAGCTACACAAGTAGTTCTGATGTTTAGGCTGAGAAGCAAGTCAGAAGTATTTGGAGGACTTTTTTAGTTTTACATCTTGGGTAGGGCTTCTGCATACTACTGGGAAGGTGATTGGTTCACATCATTTATAGTGATGGTTTTGTAGTCATGACTTCTTTGCAAGACATTTGTTGGTTCTTGTCAAAGTATTACATTGGTGTGACATAATGTAGATCATGAATGATAATAACTGCTATTGGTCGAGTATCTGCTATCTGCTATCCACAATCCTAAATATTTCCATAAACATTTTCACTGTAACGTACCCCTTTTAAATTGAAGCCATTGCTTGTGCTCTTAACCAGTATGCTTTATTGTCTCTGGTAAAATAAGCTTTTGCATAGACTCTGGAGAGGCAAGTCTAGTGTGTAACATAATCAAAACACTATAGAACAGAACTGTGTAATACATTATATATGGTGAAATGTGGAGAGACTATTAAGTACCATAGGAAATCAGAAAAGGGAAATATTGTATCATTTGAAGTAATTAGATTGGAAGACCAGTAGAGAATTGCAAAGCTTCCACTGATTTTTTAGGGTTGTTACAATCTGGAAAGTCAGAGAAGCTGGGTATTTTCCCAGCACGGGCATAGGCAAGGACAAGGTGGAATCACAAGAATTCACAAGAATGGAATCACAAAGTCCTTAGAAGGGAGTGAAATGACTACCTATAGATCTGGAGTAGTAGAAAAGAAAGTTGAATACATTAGATGGGATTAAATAATGGAGGCCTTTGGAAGTCCAGCAGTTTAGACCAGTGGTCTCCAAAGTGGGTTTTGTAAGAGGAATCAGGGGCATACAAAAAAGTGGTTTCAGGGGCGCCTGGGTGGCGCAGTCGGTTAAGCGTCCGACTTCAGCCAGGTCACGATCTCGCGGTCCGTGAGTTCGAGCCCCGCGTCAGGCTCTGGGTTGATGGCTCGGAGCCTGGAGCCTGTTTCCGATTCTGTGTCTCCCTCTCTCTCTCTGCCCCTCCCCCGTTCATGCTCTGTCTCTCTCTGTCCCAAAAATAAAAAAAAAAAAAAAAAAAAAAAGTGGTTTCACAGGATGCCTGGGTGGCTCCAGTTGACTAAACATCTGACTTCTGATTTTGGCCCAGGTTATGATCACATGTTTTGTGGGATTGAACCCCGTGTCAGGCTCTATGCTGATGGTGCAGAGCTTGCTTGGGATTCTCTCTCCATCTCTCTATGCCCCTCCCTGGCTCCCAGGCATGCTCTCTTTCTCAGAATAAATAAACATAAAAAAAAATATGGTATCAGAACTTAAGAAACATATTTAGTAATAATAACAACAATAGCTAACATTTCTGTAGTTCAAACTATATACCAGCTACTATTCTAAGTGCTTTAGTATGTTTTATAATGTACACAACATATTGGTACTACATAGAATGTGTATGTAGTTTATAAATAAATCAATGCAGTGTGCAAGCAAATGTGTTTGGAAGGATTGGTTTAATATTACAGTAATTTAAATATTACAGTAAGAAACCAATGTAGGTTTTTGAGCAAAGGAATATAATGAATAAAGGATATTATTCTCCTAATGGTGTTCATAATATGTGGAAGAAAATAGGCTGGAGCCAAACAACTTATATTTACTTATTGAGCACCTATTAGTGCAAAGCACTGTGACAGGTACTTACTCATATATTAATTTTCATGTCAACCCTCTAAAATGTAAGCTCCCTGAGGCCAGGCACTTTGTCTTTTTTACTGTGCTAGTTACAGTTTAGAATAGTGCTTGGTCTGTAATTTTTGGAAAAAAAAAAACCCAAATAATTAGATGAGGTTGATGTAATATCACCTCAGGGATTTTGAAGTAATAACAAATGAAAGCATCTGTTACTCATAGAGAGCTTAACATGTGCTAGATAATGTTCTAAATACTTTGTATACATTACTCTAATCCTCATAACAACCATTTGAGGCATTATTAATTCCTTGGCTGCAGTCATTTTTCACAATTTATTAACTGTCCTTTGTCCAGTGTCCTCATTTCCTTTCTTACTCATCATTTTAATCATTCCCTTTTATAAGTTCTCAACTTCCCAGTGCATCTGCCTGTGGCATTAAAAAAAAACAAAAAAACAAAAAAAAACAAGCTTACCACATATTTCTTGCTTACCCCTGAGCAGTAGAGAACTGAACTAGGGAAAACTCCAAACTGACTTGTTTTAAATTCATGAATACAAACATCAAGTAGATTTTCAGTACTACATTTTTTCAAAGAAATTTGCTTTCCCTTTCTCTGTAATGATTATTTACCATTGCCAATTTCCTAAAACTTCTAACATGTGCTTCTCTCTCATTCTCAACTTAACCTAGAAATCAGCAGTGTCAGGGGCATGGGGTGGCTCATTCGGTTGAGCATCTGACTCTCCATCTGGGCTCAGGTCATGACCCCAGGGTCGAGGGATCGAGCCTCATGTTGGGGCTCACACTCAGTATGGAGCCTGCTTAGGATTCTCTCTCTTTCCCTCTGCACCTTTCCCCTATTCTGTATCTCTCAAATAAAAAAAATAAAAATAAAAAGGAATTAGATGAGAACAATCTTTTTCTCCACCATAAAAATCTAATAGCTGAGCTGCAATAATTTGCAACTTTCCTTCCTGTTAAAGTGGATGAGCTCCTTTCGTTTTGATCTGAGGCTAGTTCTTTTGCTTTGCAATCCATCCCATCCTCAATTACCTGTGCGTTTCCTCCCCTGAATCATTAATGTTTCCCCTCTACCAGCTCATTTCCATCAGCGTGTAAATATGTTATAATAGCTCATATTTAAAAAAAAAAATCCTTCCTTGTCCTCATGTTCCTCTAGTCCTTTTTTCCACATGTCTCCTCAGAAGAATCATCGATACTCTTTTTCCCACTCCCTTGCCTTTCATTTTCTCTTGCCCTCTCCAGTAGACTGTCATCCCCACTGCAATAAAATTGCTCTTATTAAGGCCATTCAGAACCAACATCTTCTAGATCTGTGGTCCTCTGTCCCCATCCTACTTCACTTTTCAACATTTGACAGTTAACTCTTACCTCTATGGATCACTCTCTTCGTTTGGCTCCTACCATTTCCTTTTTTTTTTTCCCCCTTCCCTTACTGGACTGCTTTTCATTCTCCTTTGCTGGCTTTTCAGGCAAATCACTTAACCTCTCCGAGCCTGAGTTTCCTCATCTGTAATCTGACAGTAAAAATTGTATTAAATAAGACAATACCTACTAAGCACATAGAACAATGCCTGGCATCGGGTAACAGCTTTGTAAGTTTTGCTGTTACTATGACAGTTATTGTTGTGTGTCTGATCTGCAGTGTTTGTTTTAACCTTTCAGATGCGTGGTTTCAGACGCTTTTCAGTAAGCTAGGTTTGTTTTAACCTTTTTAGTGTGGTTTCAGATGCTATTCAGTAAGCTAGGCTTTTTGTGTAATTTCATGCTTTTGCATAGGGAAAAACCATGGTTTCTGGGCAGAGTGCCACTGAGGGTCTGGTGCAGAAAATAGACACAGACTTACTTATTTACTTTCCTTCCTCCCTTTCCTTCCTTCCTTCCTTCCTTCCTTCCTTCCTTCCTTCTTTTTTTCCTTCCTTCCATCCTTCTTTCCTTCCTTCCTTCATGCCCAATACAGAGCCCAACTTGGGGCTTGAAATGACTTTTTTTTCCTCCAAACACAGATTTTCTAAAGCAATTTCTGTTTGTTTCTTTTAGCTTTCCCCAAGTTTACAAAACACTAGTGCTCTTGGTAAGCAGTTTGTTGATTGGAGCAGACGTTTATCATCAGCACTTCAGACCTTTCAGTTGTTTTTTTACTTACTCCCTGAACATTAGGTAACTTGCTCTAAAACTGCCCTAATGAGTTTCAAGGCACTTGAAAATTGACATGTATCCAAAGGAGTTTTACACTTCTGCCAAATGAGGAATAGTTAACAGAACCTAGGATGTGTAACCTGGAGAAGACTTAGTAGAGATATCGTTGCTACACTTAGGTGTAGAAGAGGGATTAGATTTGTCCTTTGTCATTCCAGAGGAACATAGGGATCAACGCTACTGGGAAGCAGCCACTGATCTCCCACGTGGTGGAACTTGCTCACTATTGGATGGAATGAGTACGGTCTGCCATGGGAAGTGGTGTTTCCCATCCTGGCAGGCGTTCAGGCTAAGGCCACGTAGTCTCCTTGCACATATAGACTGGTGGAGAAGATGTAAAGCACTGATGCAGGAACTTTGAGGATCAAGAACTTGAGGGGCGCCTGGGTGGCGCAGTCGGTTGGGCGTCCGATTTCAGCCAGGTCACGATTCTCGCGGTCCGTGAGTTCGAGCCCCGCGTCAGGCTCTGGGCTGATGGCTCAGAGCCTGGAGCCTATTTCCGATTCTGTGTCTCCCTCTCTCTCTGTCCCTCCCCCGTTCATGCTCTGTCTCTCTCTGTCCCAAAAATAAACGTTGGAAAAAAAAAATTATAAAAAAAAAATTATAAAAAAAAAAAGAACTTGAGTGTATGAAAAAGAAATAGTGAGAGGTTTGACAAATCACTATTAACCTTTCCAAAGTTCAGAAATCTTTTCTCAACCACTCCTTTTGTCATTACTTTTGATGATTTTCAATAGTTTTATATTAAGTCTGAACTGTACGCTTTTTTAAAAAAATGTTCTATACGAACAGTCCTCTACCTCCAGCATATATCATCAACTTTATTTTTCATTCATCATCAGTTTCAGAGTCTGTTCCAGGTAAATCTTCTGTTACCTGCACTGGGCTTATTCATTTCCATCTCTACATTGTTGTATGTGTTACATGTTTCACATGGAAATCTGTTGTTACTCCTCTTTAAAACCTTTCTCAAGATAGTTTATTACTCAGTAGGAAAAACCGACAAATAACCCAATTAAAACATGGGCAAAGAAAATATACGGAAGGCCAACAGGTACATGAAAAGGTACTCAACATTACTAGTCATCAGGGAAATGCAAATTAAAACCACAGTAAGCTATGACCTCACACCTGTTATAATTGCCATCATCAAAAAGACAAGAGATAACACGTGTTAGCGAGGATGTGGAGAAAAGTGAGCCCTTGTGCACTGCTGTTGGGATTGTAAAGCGGTGCAGCCACTATGGAAAGCAGCATGGAGATTCCTCAAAAAATTAAAAATAACAACTGTACAATCCAGCAATTCCACTTCTGCTAATATATATTCAAGGGGAGTGAAAACACTAAGTCAAAAAGATATCTGCATTCTCATGTTTATTGCAGCATTATTTACAGTAGCCGAGACGTGAGAACAACCTAAGTGTCCATTAGGGGATGAACAGATAAATAGGTTGTAGTGTGTATATGTATATATATATATACATATACGCACACACACATATATATATATATATACGCGCACACACACACACACACACACACACTGGAATATTATTCAGCCACAAAAAGTGAGGAAATCCTACTCCAACATGGATCTGCTCCAACATGGATCGACCCTAAAGGCATTATCCTAAAGTGAAATAAGTCAGACAGAGAAAGACATATACTGTGTGATCTCACTTATATGTGGAATTAAAAAAAAACACCCAAACTCGTAGAAAAAGAGCTCAGACTTGCGGTGGCCAGAGGTGAAGGGTTGCAGGAGTGAGGATTGGAGGAAGGTGGTCAGAGGGTACAAGCCTACCATTATAATGTAAAAAAGTACTCGGGATGTAATGTACAACATGGTGACTTTAGCTAATGCTGCTGTAAGATACATAGAAAATTTAAGGGAGTTCATGCTAAGAGTTCTCAATGTAAGGAGAAAATTGTTTTTTTCTTCTTTCATTTTTATTGGATCTCTATGAGTTGGTGGATGCCAGCTGAACCTAGTGTAATCATTTCATTATATATACATAAATCAAACCATCATGCCATATGCCTTGAACTTACACAGGGCTGTATGTCAGTTCATTCTCAGTAAAACTGGAAAAAAAAAAAAAGGCCCCCCAAACCTACTTTATCCAGGAATCCTTCCTCATAATTATCTGATTTATTGCTCCCTTCCTTGCATTCTCTCAGTGCCTTTTACTGTGGAGGTTTCTACTCTCTTAATTTTTAACTGTTTAATTTTTTTAATGTGACTTAAATATTGTATCACAATATATTGTATATTGTATCCCATAGGGCAGGGAGTTTATAGTTGACTTTTGAACAATGAAGTAGTTAGGGGCACTGACCCCCTCCCCTCCCCATGCAGTAAAAAATTCATGTATAACTTTTGACTCCCCCCGAACTTAATCACCAATAGCCTACTGTTTACCAGAAGCCTCACTGGTAACTAAAGAACTAATTACCATATTTTGTATGTTTTATGTGTATGTATTATATGTCGTGTTTTTACAATAAAGTAAGCAAGAGAAAAGAAAATGTTATTAAAGAAAATCATAAGGAAGGGAAAATACATTTATAGTACTGTGCTATATTTATCAAAAAAAATCCTCATATAAGTGGACCCATGCAGTTAAAACCCATGTTGTTCAAGGATCAACTGTACTTTCTAATTTTTACATATTTCCTTATGACGTATGGATTTTTTGTTGCAGCTGTTTGTGTTTATTATTGCTGTAGGCACTTACATTATAACTTTTAGTTTAAAAATTCATTTTAAACTTAAGTATATGGAAGTACTGATAGCAAAATAATGTTACAAGTTTCTAGGAAAAGAGGTTATTCATACTCACTTTTATATTAACGTTTGCCACTTTTTTATACTCTGGGGTTTTCTTTAAGGTTCTTCTATTACTGCGAGAGCCGTAGCTGTGTTTCATGGCCCTCCTCGTCGCCAGCTTCATCATTCACTCATACCTCATGGGAAAGGTGGGCGTTCTTCAGTCAGTGGGGTTGTGGCCACTGTGTTTGGAGCAACGGGATTCTTGGGCCGATATGTTGTCAACCGCCTTGGTAAGTAAAGTTCCTTGAGTTCAGTATGCTCAGTGCCACTTATTAGGGTTGCCTAATGAAAACCATGAACCATGTTTCTTTTCAATTTAACAGTGTTACAAATTACTTGTATCTTGGATTTATGTAATTTTGATCTGCTGTATGTTAGGAAGCATTATCACTCTTCCTCTGTAGGATGTTGAAACAGGAATAGGGGTCTCTTAAAAGTTATGGCATCTCTAGCAGGGCAAAATATGTTTTTGTGAAACATGATTTCCATTTTCTTGTCATGCTGTAACTTAAATATTTACCAACTCACTGTTGTATAAAGTATTCATATTATGTTAGTATTGATCCTTGTTTCAATCTGTTCTTTTTTAGGACGTATGGGGTCACAGGTGATCATACCCTATCGGTGTGAAGCATATGACACCATGCACCTTCGTCCCATGGGTGACCTGGGTCAGATTATCTTTCTGGTAAGAGTCTGTGTGACTGATTGCTGATCACTGGAGTTGACTGATGTAAAGTACTGAGGTCATTTTTAGGAGAGAGAGGCAGTATAATAAAGCAGCAGTTTCATCTCAGAGTGAACCAATGGCATCCTCCATTTACCTCATTCTTATAAACTCTTATCTAGCAGTTGGCAAATGTCATTTTCTGTAAAAAGCCAATTGGTAAATATTTTAGCCTTTGTAGGTCATAGGGTCTTTGTCATGATTACTCAGCTCTCCCCTTTTGCCTGAAAGTAGCCATAGATGAAATATAAATGAATGGGAGTGGCTGTGTTCTAATAAAAGTTTATTTACAAAGTTAGACTATAGGCTAGATTTGCCCATGGGTCATAATTTGCTGATCCCTGCTCTAGGCCCCTGCCATCCAGTATGGTAGCCATTAGCCACATGTGGCCACTGAACACTTGAAATGTGGCCAATCTTAATTCAGATGTGATGTAAGTATAAAATACGATCAAATTTCAACGACATAGTACAAAGAAAATAATATAAGTCATGAATAATTTTTTACACTTACTAAATATTAATATAAGGGGTATATTTGGTTAAATAAAGTATATTATTAAAATGAATTTCGCCTGTTTCATTTTACTCTTTAAGAAAAAAGTTTTTAAAATATTTATTTATTTATTTTGAGCGAAAGAGACAGAGAGAGAGAACATGTGTGTGCTTGGGGTGAGGCAGAGAGAGGGAGTGAGAGAATCCCAAGCAGGCTCTGAGCTGTCCACGCAGAGCCTGATGTGGGGCTTGAACCCACGAACTGAACCATGAGATCATGACCTGAACCGAAACCAAGAGTTGGATGGATGCTTAGGCAACTGAGCCAGCCAGGTGCCCCTAAAATTAAAAAAAAAAAAAAAAAAAAATTTAATGTTGATTTACTTTTGAAAAGGGAGAGAGAGAGAGAGACAGAGACAGAGTGTGAGTGGAGGAGAGGCATAGAGAGAAAGAGACACACACACAGAATCCAAAGCACTCTCCAGGCTCTGAGCTGTCAGCATAGAGCCCAACGTGGGCCTCAAACTCACAGACCATGAGATTGTGACCTGAGCCAAAGTTGGGATGCTTAACCAACTGAGCCATCCAGGCGCTCCTCATTTTACTATTTTAGATGTGACTAGTGGAGAGGTATCTGGGTGGCTCAATTGGTTAATCATTCAACTCTTGATTTCGGCTCAGGTCATGATTTCCAGGTCGTGAGATAGAGCCCTGCATCGGGCCCCTGTGCTGGGCATGGAGCCTGCTTAAGATATTCTCTCTCTCTCTCTCTCTCTCTCACTCTCTCACTCTCTCTCTCTCTCTCTCTCAAAAAAAAAAAAAAAATAACAATAAATGCGAGAGTAGAAAATTCAGAATTGCCTTATGTTATATTTCTGTTGGACAGTGCTTCCGTAGACTGAAAATCACACATACGGTGTTTTATGACTTGCTTCCTTGGCACAGACTTAGCTTAGAACACTGCTTGCTGTGCCTTCCCTGTTGTTACTCTTTAATCTGAAGGTTCTTTCTTTGGGCCAGTGGTTGCCTACGGGGCGAGGCAGGGGATACAGGGTAGGGGAGACCCTTCAATGCTGTGATTAGAAATGTGTGGGCCTTTATGGTTGCCACAATGACTGGTGACCATACTGATTTATTAGCTAGGGACCAGGGATGCTAAGTAGCATACAGTGCCCAAGGCGGTCCCTTTCCACAAAGAGCTCTGTTGCCCCAATGTCTACAGTTATCCTATTGAGAAACACTCTGGATGCTTCCTCTCCTATTCTTCTGCTTAAATTTTCCTGTGTTTATCATCCTATATGGAGTTGAGCTCTTCCATTTACACACTTTCCCCTCTTTTTTTTTTTTTTTTTAATTTTTTTTTTTTTTTTTAACATTTATTTATTTTTCAGACAGAGAGAGGCACAGCATGAACGGGGGAGGGGCAGAGAGAGAGGGAAACACAGAATGGGAAGCAGGCTCCAGGCTCTGAGCCATCAGCCCAGAGCCCGACGTGGGGCTCGAACCTGCGGATCGCGAGATCGTGACCTGAGCCGAAGTCGGATGCTTAACCGACTGAGCCACCCAGGCGCCCCATCTCTTTTTTTTTTTTAATTAATATAATTTATTGTCCTCAGTTCTCAGTATTTAAGAGTCTCTTATGGTTTACCTCCCTCCCTCTCTCTTTTTTTTCCCCTTCCCCTCCCCCATGGTCTTCTGTTAAGTTTCTCAAAATCCACTTTCCCCTCTTAAAAAATATTTGGTAAACATCCTTAAGATCTCTGATACATTCATTCAGAGTATTTGTGATCTCTCTTACATTTTTACTTTTAATAGCTTTTCATTTATTCTTTACTGAAAGTTCACAAGCTAAGTATAATACTATATTGGAAATTTCTTGTTTCTATAAAGTGTTTTTCTTTTCTAAAATCTTAATCTTCATGGTATTACAGTTACAGGAGCTTAGCTTTTCTCTGTTTCTTTGTGACTTGAGATTATGGGTCGCCTTGTCAGTCCTCAGAATTAAAGTATTTCGCAAATAATAGGTGAACACTTTGACTGGCTTACACATGCAGAGAGTCATTGGAATTGAGCCATATGATGTATATTCCGTTTTTACCACAGGTATTTAAGCTTTGATGAGTAAGACCACAGGGAGCTCTCAGTCTTAAAAGAGAGTATGGAGACTAAACATATAACTTTGAATGTAATAATGTTTACAAAAGGGGAAGTACAGGAAAGGTAAAACAGGGGAGACTTCACTGTTGTTTATTTTTGAGAAGGATGGACCATACTGGGTGTGGAGCCCTGATTTCCCTGCTTTGGTCTCCATTGGAAACTTCTGTCTTAATGGCTACTTGGTTTGCTAACCTGAGTGCGCCCCCTGGGCCTCATCCCTGGGAATTTGGTTTCCTTTTAGTTCTTTCTCTCCAGGCATCCCTCTTGGGCCTTTCATGCAGTTATGCACCAATCTCTTCCACTGTGAATCTTCTTGGATTCTTTTTCTTCTCCCTTTGCCATCTTTTCTAAAAAAGTTTCAGCTCTGTATGTGTAGAACTGCTGTTTTTGTTGGGTATGTCACACACTGTGCAGCAGATTTTATGTCTCTTTTACATAATCTTCATAGCAAACACATGAGGTAGGTTGTATTTTCAAATTTTTTATTTTTTATTTTCAAATTTTACATGGAGGTTGGAGAATTTGTACAGTTTATAAAAAGGCAAATGGAATTTGCATTCCTGTCTGACTCCACAGCTATTACTCTACACTTCTCTTGTCCCCCCCCACCCTGCACTTCTTCGCTTATAACTAGTTCCTCCTTCTAAGAGCTTCATCTTTTGCTCTGGAATCGGATTTCTGTAGCCATGGCTCTCTTTTCTAAATTGCACAGGGATGTTAGTGCACCCCCTCCTGCTCATGTCCCCCCTCACCTCCCTCCCCACTCACTCTTACGTACACCTTAGCATTTGACCCTAAGAAACTTCTTACTGCTTATTATTTCCCATTCAAATGCTTAAAAAATCCAATTTCATTTTAATGTAGAAAATGCTGTACCTTTGCTAGGGGTTATTTCATCCCCGGTTTCTATTTTGGACCCGAATCGTCAGTCTGACTATAGTCTGAATCACTCAGAACTTTAGTTCTACACGAAAATCTGCCATGGGCTCAGCCTGCACTTTGGGGCAGGTCACACCTCCCCGAGTGTGCTTGACATGTCTTTGAAGTAGAAATGACTAGATCTGGGATTGTGAAGAGGAAAGAGTTAAAAAGAAATAAGAAAATAGTCACGAAGGCTCCCATTTTAACATTAGCCTTTAGGAGATAGTCCTCCTGTCTTTAGTCTGTAACTGGTTGCCACCAAAAGGGAAAGTCCATTTTCCTCCCAAATAATCCTTGGTCTTTGGCTGTGTTTCAGGAAGGGAGATTTGGTAACTAGAATCCCTTACAAACTTGCTGGGGACAGTTGGGTGGCCAAAAATGGATATGCCCCACTAGAAATGAATATTGTCTTTTCTAATTCTGTCATTTCATTACCTGAATGAAATAGATGTTCTTTGACCTGTTTGTCTCCAGGAGAGCTAGAGAATCAGCAAGGAGTTCAGACCTCATGACCGTTTTTGTTGTAATAAATGGAGCCTATATAAAATGGTACTAAATTCTGACTATATCAGATGGCCTATTTTGAAACGTGCCAGGGGAGACCCCTTATGTTTTCATCTGACCGGCTACTGTTTTTCTAGGAATGGAATGGCAAGGACAAAGATTCTATCCGAAGAGCAGTGAAGCACAGCAATGTGGTCATTAATCTTGTTGGGCGAGAATGGGAAACCAAGTAAGTCATTGGCTTGATTTTTCTTTTTCTTTTCTTTTTTTTTAAATTCAAATTCAAGTTAGTTAACATATAGTGTAGTATTGGTTTCAGGGGCAGAATTTAGTGATTCATCACTTCCATACAACACCCAGTGCTCATCCCGACAAGTGCCCTTCTTAATGTCCTTCATCCATTTAGTCCATCCCCCACACCGCCTCCCCTCCAGCCACCCTGTTTGTTCTCTGTATTTAAGAGTCTTTTATGGTTTATCTCCCTCTCTGTTTTTATCTTATTTTTTCTTCTCTTCCCCTATGTTCATTTGTTTTATGTCTTAAATTTCACATATGAGTGAAATCATACAATATTTATTTTTCTCTGACTGATTTATTTCATTTAGCATAATATATACTCCAGTTTCATCCACGTTGTTGCAAATGGCAAGATTTCATTGTTTTTGATTGCCAAGTAATATTCCATTTTGTGTGTGTGTGTGTGTGTGTGTGTGTGTGTACAGACACACACGCACACACCCTTTTTATCCATTCATCAGTTGATGGACACATGAGCTCTTTCTGAATTTGGCTGTTGTTGATAGTGTTGCTATAAACATTGGGGTGCATGTGCCCCTTTGAATCAGCATTTTTGTATCCTTTGGATAAATACTTTGTAGTGAGTTGCTGGGTCGTAGGCTAATTCTATTTTTAATTTTTTGAGGAACCTCTATACTGTTTTCCAGAGTGGCCACTTTGCATTCCCACTTGCAGTGTAAGAGGGTGCCCCTTTCTCCACATCGTCGCCAACATCTGTTGTTTCCTGAGTTGTTAATGTTAGCCATCTGACAGGGATGAGGCAGTAATTATGGTTTTGATTTGTATTTCCCTGATGATGAGCAAGGTTGAGCATTTTTTCATATGTCTGTTAGCCATCTGGATGTCTCTTGTTTTTTCTTTGCATGTGATGACTTAAGTTTCAGTAGACATTCACTGGGTACCTTCTACTCTCAGGCATTGTAGTTGTCACATTTTTTATTAGTCCATCATTAAGCATTAATATTGAACACCCGTTTATATACCCAATAACACCCTTTCAAGAGGTTTAGTCGGCGGTAAGTCTGGTATGTAAGCAATGTGATATGTTACCCCTAAAAAGCTAATAGAGATTGTGTTAGTATGGTTGGTGTCATCAACTTGACGGAATCACCGGTTGTTCATGAATTACCGATGCTGTGTTTGGATTTGTCCAGCTGGGATGGATTAGGTAGGAGGATTTTGCCTATCCTGCTGTTCATCAAACTGAACATTGGTTTTTCTTGTGTAAACAGTGTTCTAGATCTGTTCACACTGTTAAAGATAATATGAATATTGGTTTGAACAGTTCTTTTTACCTTTTGTGTGGGTTGTTCATCAACAAATAGTGTTTTAATCTCACAGTTCTGCAACACTTTGTTCACACCATTTTCTTAATATTTATTAAGTTTGATTATCTATGTCTGCCTTAGCACATATTTTTAAGTTCTTTGATTACTTACAGGGTCTTTTTTGACTTTATATCTCCTGTAGTGACTTATAGCAGTGCCTTGTACAGAGTATTAATCTTATTATGTAATGTTAACGTTATTGTATTAAATTGGTGACTGATTTTTTAGTTTCTTTTTTTTTTCCCTGAGGGAAAAGGATTAGAAGGCCCAAGCATAAGAAGTGGTTCCTTTTTAGCTCCCAACACTTCCCCCCTCCCTACCCAACCACTGCAGCCAGATACCCTTAAAGGGTCTCAGCCTTGGGATCCCTTGAGGACAGAGAATATTATGTGTGCTGATTTATAACTTATGGTGAGGTTTAAATTATGTACAGTAATGACAGTGAGCAGTAAACTTAAAAAAAAAATACACACATATATACTATATACATATATATATTTTTTCTTACATATATATTTTGATTTTGGGTTAAATCATTGCCATTTAAACATTTAACTATTATGAGGGTGCCTGGATGGCTCAGTTGGTTGAATGTCTGATTCCTGATTTCAGCTCAGATCATGATCTTAGGGTCATGGGATCTAGCCCCATGTTGGGTTCCATGCTAGGTATGGAGTCTGTTTGAGATTCATATTCTCTCTCTCTCTCTCTTTCTCTCTCTCTCTCCCTCCCCCTCCCTCTCCCCCCTTCTCCCCCTCTCCCCCCTTCCCCCCCTCCCTACCTTCCTCCCTCCCTTTCTCTCCCCCTCTCCCTCTTCCCCCCCCACTCTCCCTCCTTCTGCCCTTCTCTCACTCATTCTCTCTCTCTCTCCCTCTCTCTCTCACACACACAAATTAAAAATAAATAAATAATAAAAGTTTAACTGTTATGAATTCCAGCAATAGTATGAAAACCAGTTTATCACAGAAAACTTTGAAATCCTGAGTCAAGTGTTCTTAACTGATCCTCCTTTTTTCTTTCTTTCTTTCAGAAACTTTGATTTTGAGGATGTTTTTGTGAAGATTCCCCAAGCAATTGCTCAAGTGTCCAAGGAAGCTGGAGTTGAAAAATTCATTCATGTTTCACATCTGAATGCTGATATTAAAAGCTCTTCTAGATATCTGAGAAATAAGGTAAGTGACAAGTTGACCTGGGAAGTGGTTCACAGAGCCAGAGTTTCTTGGCCCCTTTGAAACATGAGTTAAGTGAGAAGGGTTTCTCACTGACATTTCCAGAATTAAAAGGGGCTTCTGGTTCTCTGTATCCAGAATTAGATTGATGTGTGTGATATGTGTGTGTTGTGTTCTGACAATTTGGTTAAGTGCCCTCTGTTTGCAGGGAACTATGGTAAGGGGCTTCAGAGAAGGACAGAGCATTATTACCTGTTCTCAGAGTTCTTTGACAATGGCTCCAGCTTTTTGACCCACTGCATTTTTTTATTGAACAAATTATTTATTAAGTACCTACTGCATGCTGCATATTGAATTAGGCGGTAGGCATACAGTAGTGAATAAAACGGACTTGGTCTTAGCCCATATCTCATTTCTAGTCCACTGAGGAAAATAACTCCAGTTGTGCCTGGTGTTGCAAAGTAGAGAGCTGTGCCATAAGAGCAAACTGTGCCATAAGAGCATATAATGGGGGACAGAGGACATCTATCAGTCAGGTGCATTTAATTGCTAGCATCCGAAAACCCAATGTTAAAAGCCCCATGTTTCTGAAAAATCCATCAATTGGGATAGGGAAGCTTAGCCACATTGGTGCCAAGGTACATCAGGGTTTCAGCTTTGTTTCTCTGTGATTCTTTCACCTCTTTCTTTTTGTGTAAGCTCTGTTTCTGTAAGAAACAGAGCTGGCTAGCAGCACATCTGAGCCTCACCATTTTCATATTGCATGGATGAAGGAGAATGAGTGTGTGCACTCTGTGCCTCCCTCTACCCTGGCATTCACAGAATCCTCTGAATCCATGGTTATTTGGAAGGGCAGGGGCTGGGGCTGGAGTCAGTGGTGGGGCAGAGAGAAGACTCCAAGATGCCCAGCCCTGTAGCTTACACCACTGGACAGATGGTGGTGCTGTTGAATAAGGTGAGAAACACTTGAGAACGACAAGGCTTTTGGACAGTGGTTCTTAGTTGTAGCTGCTCATTAGAATCACTGAGGAAATTTTGAAAAATCCTGATGCCCAGGCTTCACCCTGGCCAATGAAAATAGAATCTCTGGGGATAGACCTTGGGCATTTGGTATTTTTTAAGTCTCCCTAGAGAGTTCCACTGTGCAGCAAAGATTGAGATAGAATATTTACAGAGAAGGAAGAGGATGATCTAGTTTTGTACTCAGGTCACATTTCAGGTATGTGTCAGTCATCCAAGTCACAATGATGAATGGGGTTTATGATCCTAGAGCTCAGAAATGAGGTCTGGTTTGGAGATACAAAACCAGTTAATTGAAGCAATGTTTGGGAATAAGATTGCCTAGTGAGGAAGCATAGATTGCCTAGTGAGGAAGCATAGATTGGACGGGGCCCAGAGGAGTACCAATGATTAGTGTGCTCTGGTAGACAAGGAGACACCTGTAAAAACCAAAACAAGTAAAAAGACTGAGAAGGAGTAGATGTGGTGAGGTGGGGAAACCAGGAGAGTACAAGGTCATGGAAGCCAAGGAAAGACCTTCGCAAGGAGAGAGTAGTTGCTTACGAACGCCATTGAGAAGCTAAGGGAGGTGAGAACTAGAAAGTCACCTTGGATCTGCGGACATGGAAGTCATCTGTGATCTGACCAAGAATGGTTTGGGTGCAGGTGTTAGGGCAGAATCCAGAGCACAAGTGAGCAGAGAGTGAGCAGGAGCCGAGGCAGTGGGGATTGGAAGGGCAGGCAGCATGTGTAAGTGGTTTGGTAAGAGGATGGAGGGAGGCAGGCAGCTGGAGGAGCATGTGGAGTTGGGAATCTTTGTCTTTTTCTTTCTTTTCTTTTCTTCTCTTCCCTTCCCTTCCCTCTTTCTTTTCTTTTCTTTTCTTTTCTTTTCTTTTCTTTTCTTTTCTTTTCTTTCTTTCCTTCCCTTGGCATTGTTTAAGTGCTGGTGAGAAGGTTCTGGTTAAGAGACTGAGGAAAAAGGAGAGAGTCAATTGGGCAGGTTCCTGAGGAAGGGCAAGTGAGCCCTGGAGCATGGGAGGCAGGGCCATTTCCCTGTGTGGTAAGAAAGGAGAATTGTAGGTTTTGTGGTGGGAACTTGAGGTGGTTTTTGTCTGCTGCTGTATTTTCTTTGAATTAGAAGGTGAAGTTGGTTACTGGAAGGAAGAAAAAAGTAAGGGAGGAATCTGAATAGGATAGAGAATGTTTGAAACTGTCATGAGAGAATACCTAATTAGAAGAAAGCACTACTTGTGGGAAATGTTGAAGATGCAGTTAAAATGGGTGACATGAGCGTATAGTGGTACCAGTTTATGATTTTTTAAAACTCAGGTGTCATTAACATGCATTACATTACTTTTGGGCATATAACATAATGATTCGACATAAGTATATATTGAGAGATAATCTCCACAATAAGTCTGGTTAACATCACCACACATATTTAAAGATTTTTTTTCTCAAGATGAGAACTTTTAAGATCTACTCTTTGATTAGCAACTTTGAAATAGTATTTTCCTTACCTATAGTTGCCATGCTTTATGTTACATCCCGAGACTTATTTATTTTGTAACTCCCAAGTTTGTTCCTTTCACTTGTACCTTGTACCTTGTACCTTCACTCATTTCACCCACCCTCATCCCCTGCCTCTGGCCATCTGTTCTTTGTATCTAAGAGTTTGGTGGCTTTTTCGTTTGTTTTTTGTTTTTTTTTTTATTCCATGTATAAGTGAGATCATATGGTATTTGTCTTTCTCTATTTTGCTTAGCATAATGCCCTCAAGGTCCATCCATATTGTTGCAAATGGCAAGGTTTCCTTTTTTAATGGCTGAGTAAAATATCCTGTGTGTATGTGTGTGTGTGTATGTGTGTGTGTGTGTATCACATTTTTTTCATCCATCATCCCCTGATGGACACTTGGGTTGCTTCCATGTCTTGGCTGTTGTAAATAATGCTGCAGTAAACATGGGGGTGCAGATATTTTTTCAACTTAGTATTTTCATTTCCTTTGGACATATTAGCAGAAGTGGCATCACTGGATCATATGGTAGTTGTATTTTTTAATTTTTGAGGAACCCCCGTGCTGTTTTCCACGGTAGCTGTACCAATTTACATTCCCACCAATAGTGCACAAGGGCCCCCTTTTCTCCACATCCTCACTAACATTTGTTATTTCTTGTCTTTTTGATAATCGCCATGCTAATAGGTGTGAGGCGATACCTATTTGTGGTTTTGATTTGTATTTCCCTGATGATTAGTGATTCTGGGCACCTTTTTATACATGTTGGCCATCTGTGTGTCTTCTTTGGAAAAATGTCTATTCAGATCTTCTTCCCATTTTTTAATCAAATTGGGGTGGTTTTATTTTTTATTGAGTTGTCTGATTATGATTTATTTTCCTCCATCTCTGAAGGCAGGAGGAGTGCATGGCTCAAAGGAAGCTAACAGGGTTCTTTCAGAATTGGGATTTTGCCTGGTGGGTGGAGTCAAGACAAAGGGACAAGGTAATTTACAATACTGGTAAGAGAGTGATTAAAAAGTTGGGCCATGGAATCTAATCTGAGGCAGGTTAGGAGGGCTTGATGAGTAGGAAAGCAGCATCAGAGGACTAGAACGCCTGAGAATTCAGGTGAAGACCAGATATCTCAGGAAGAGATGAATGAAGCGCCTGGAGGTATGGGAGGTTGCCATCTGAGAGCAGGATGTCTTCATTTAGTGTTTCAGAAGACAGGCACTTGTAGTTGTTGATATGGACTGTGGCCTGAACGAGTTGAGAGGGGCAGAAGTGGACAGAAGAGGAGGTCATTGGAATTGAGAAGCTCAAGAAACTGAGAGGTTCAAGCCTACCTGGACATATAGGTCACTCACAGGAGTCGTGCGGGTGGAGAGGAAGGCTGGACTCGGTGCTGATACCTGCATTGAAAGAGGCCTTGTCTAGGAGGAGATAGATGATAGGCAAGGGTGTTGAGGTTCGGGAGGTTCCTGGCCCCTCCCCGACTCCTCTGGGTATGTATGTGTGCTGCCACTTCCATATCGTGGCCTCCCACCACGCTATCCTTTCTCTGGCAGGCTGCTAGATTGTTGACACAAACCAGAGGACCTGTAAGTAGAAAGAAAAATGGAAGCTAGAAAAGTTCTACTCTGATTTTTCTCCTTTCTTCTTCGGCCTAAGCTTCCCTAGAATAAATACGGGAAGGAACCCAACAAGAGCCATATGAGGCAGGGCATTTTTGTGTATTATTTAAAAACAAAAATTCTGGGTAACTGACCTTTATGAATCATACCGTAATCTGCAGAAACTGACCTTTGAAATACCAGTAACGTCCTAATAGTAGAAGGAATTCGAGCTTTGTTCTCTCCTCTCAGAACTCTGCTTTGTTTGGTTGTTTGTTTAGGCTGTTGGAGAGAAGGAAGTGAGAGATGCCTTTCCGGAAGCCATTATCATAAAGCCGTCGGACATCTTTGGAAGAGAAGATAGATTCCTCAATCATTTTGCAAGTATGTATGCTTGTGTTCTGTCCTAGTCATAGAAAAGAGGATACGAGTTAACCAGGTTAAGGTGAAGCATAAGCTAACAGTGTTCTCTGATTTGACAGACTAAGGTGTATTTTCTCTCCCCCAGTTGCTTTTTTTCTCCCCAGAGGTCCTATTTGCCTAGCATGATCTTCGTTACAGCCTGTGAAAAGAGCACCTTAGATTCACAGAAAGGCCGTGGGAGTTCTGTGAGGGTGGCAAGTCCACGAGAGGCAGCTTCCTTATCTGTTGCAATGGAGATGATAATGTCTGCCTCAGGACTGGCGTGTTACTGGAATGCAGTAGCCCCTGTCACAGCACCTGGCCCACAGTACCTGCTTAAATGTTGGCCTTACTTATTTTTCCTATGAAGCCCCTGTTTCCTAACTACTTTCTCACATTAGTCCACATTCAGTCAAGTCACTTAGATGTTGATCTGAAAGACAGAGGTAGCGTCATATTTTGTCAGGTGCGTGTAATAGGTCTTCCTTGTAAATAGCCATTTCTGTGAAATGGGATTAGGGATTAATAAATATTAATTTGGCCATTGGTAAACTGGAAGTAGTTGGTATGTAAACTGCTTCCATGAGCTGGGCATCATGTTATGCTTACTCTCAGGGTTTTTGTTTGTTTAATAATTAGACTTGTCTAGGCAAAGGAAATCAGTCTCCTTGACTAAGTGATGAGGTTTTGAGATTTTACGGGAAAAAAATGATTTCCCTGTACATTTGCAGGAGTGGCAGGGGAGAATACATTTTTTTGTTTATTATTTATTTTGAGAGAGAGGGAGAGCACGTGCGTGAGCGGGGGAGGGGCAGAGAGAGAGGGAGAGAGAGAGAGAACCCCAAGCAGGCTCCATGCTGTCAGCACAGAGCCCAGTGTGGGACTCAGATTCACAAACCATGAGATCATGACCTAGGCCAAATCAAGAGTCAGTTGCTTAACCAGTTGAGCCACCCAGGCACCCTTGGGGGGAGAATATATTTTTAAAGTCTGTGATAAGAACCCAGCTTTAGTTTCTGATTCTGTCAAATTACCAGGTACCTGTCAATTTATTCACTTATATATTAGGAGACGATTCTGCCTCTCCTAGGGAGTAGTAGGATGGTTAGTGAGGTACAGTTTTATCATTAGCTTTCTATTTCTCCTCGTTAGCTATTTATATTATTTCTTTCAGTTTTCTTTGTCCTTTGTCCATGTATGTTTGGCTTTTTTTGAGAGGTGTTTTTCTTACTAATTTGTCTAGACTCTTTGTATATTAAGGGTACACATCTTTGGTTATATTTGCTGCAGTTTTTTTGTTGGCATGTTTACTTGCGTTATTTTAAAATTAAATAGACTTTATTTATTATTATTATTTTTTTAATGTTTTATTTATTCTTGAGAGAGAGAGAGAGACAGAGCATGAGTGAGGGAGGGGCAAAGAGAGAGAGGGACACAGAATCTGAAGCAGACTGCAGGCTCTGAGCTGTCAACACAGAGCCTGACGTGGAACTGGAACTCATGAGCCGTGAGATCATGACGTGAACTGAATAAAGTCAGATGCTCAACTGACTGAGCCACCCAGGCGCCCCGCCCCATTTGATTTTTTTTAGAGTAGTTTTAGGTCTGCAGAAAAGTTGAGTGGAAAGCACAGGTTCCCATATACTCTTTAATCCCTCAGTTTTTCCCCACACTTTTCTCTATTATTAACATTTGGCATTAGTGTATAGTATGTTTGTTACAATTGATGAGCCAATATTGATACATTATTATTAACTCAAGTCCATAATTTACATTAGGATTCATTCTTTATGTTGTACATTCTGTGTATTTTGACAAATGTATGATAACATCTACCATTAGAGTATCATAGAGAATAATTTCATTGCCTTAAAAATCTGTGTTCAGGGTGTGCCTGGGTGGCTCAGTCAGATAAACATCTGACTTTCGCTCAGGTCAGGATCTCAGCATTCGTGAGTTCAAGCCCTGCATCAGGCTCTGTGCTGACAGCTCAGAGCCTGGAGCCTACTTCGGTTCTCTCTCTCCCTCTCTGCTGCTCCCCCGCTCACATTCTGTCTGTTTGTCTCTCTCTCACTCACTCAAAATATAACACATTAAAAAGAGTTTCCTTCATGTCTTTTCATGGCTGAGAGCTTGTTTCTTTTTATGGCTAAATAATATTCAATATAATATTCAATTGTATGGATGGACCACAGTTCATTTATCCAATTTAGATATTTTTATCATGTGTTTTTGTGTGTTTTTTCCTCCTGATTGCTCATGTCGTTTCACATTCTGCATTAATTTCTAATTTAAAAAATTGTGGTAAAATACACATATAAAATTTACCATTTGCTTTGGACTGAATTATGTCCTTGTCTTCCCTCCTCTCCCCAGATTCTTCTTGAAGCACTAACTTCTAATGTGATTGTATTTGGAGATAGGGCTTTTTAGAAGGTAATTAATGTTAAATAAAGAAATAAGGGTGGGGTCCTTGGTGGCCTTAAGAGAAAAGGAGCTCTCTCCCTGCACATGTGCACTGAGGAAAGGCTGAGGGTGAACATAGCTGGCTGACTGCAAGCCAGGAAGACAGTTCTTACCAGGAGCCAAATCAGTTGACACCTTGATCCTGGACTTTGCAGCCTCCAGAGCTGCAAGGAGATACATTTCTCTTGTTTAAGCCACCCCGTTATGGTATTTTGTGATGGCTGCCTGCCTGAGCTGACTTCTAAGTGTACAGTTCAGTACTGTTAATGTGTATTCACGCTGCAGCTATTCTGTGCAGCTCCTTTCTTCTTGTAGAACTGAAACTCTGTCCAGTAAACACCTTCCTGTTCCCTCCTTCCCCCATCCCCTGGCAAGCACCATTCTGCTTTTTGCCCCTCTGAATTTGACTGCTCTAGGTATCTCATATATGTGGAATCACACACTATCTTTTGTCATTGGTTTATTTCATTTAGTATAATGTCCTCATTTATTATGTTTCCTTCCTTTTTTTAAAAATGTTTATTTGTGCGTGTGTGTGTGTGTGTGAGAGAGAGAGAGAGAGAGAGAGAGCGAGAGAGCACACGCATGCGCAAGTGGGGGAAGGGCAGAGTGAGGGAGAGACAGAGTCCCAAGCAGGCTCTGTGCTGTCAGTGCAGAGCTGGATGTGGTACTCGAACTCAGGAACCGTGAGACCATGACCTGAGCCGAAACCAAGAGTTGGACTGTTAACCAACTGAGCCACCCAGGTGCCCGGTGGATTTTCTTCCCTTTTTAAGGCTGAGTAATATTCCACCGTATACACACACCACATTTTGCTTATCCGTTCATCTGTCAGTGGACACTTAGGTTGCTTCCACCTTTTGGCTATTATGAATAATGCTGCTATTAACACAGATATACAAATCTCTCTTTGAGACCCTGCTTTCAGTTCTTTGGGGGATATACCCAAAGTAGAATTGTTGGATCATATGGTAGTTCTATTTTTAATTTTTTGAGGAGTTACCATAATTTTCCATAGTGGTTTTTCCAGTTTACACTTTCACCAACAGTGCAGTGCCCAGGTTGCGAATTTTTCTGTATCCTCACCAGCACTTTATTTTCTGTTTTTTGGTTAGTAGCCATCCTAATGAGGGTAAGGTAATAGCTCATGATTTTGATTTGCATTTCCGCAATGATTAGTGATGTTGAACTTTTTTTTTTTTTTTTCCATGTGTTAGCCATTTGTGTATCTTATTTGGAGAAACGTCTGTTCATATCCTTTGCTTACTTTTCAATTGGGTTGTTTTTTGTTATAGTTGAATCATAAGAGCTCTTTATATATTCTGGGTAGTAACACCTTACCAGATATATGACTTAAAAATATTTTCTCCCACTCTGCAGGCTGCCTTTTCACTCTGCCCTTCAGTGCACAGAAGCTTTTAATTTTGATGTAGTCCAGTTTATTTGCTTTTCCTTTGTTGCCTATGTTTTAATATCATAGTCAAGAAATCATTGCTGAGTCCAGTGTCATGAAGCTTTCTCCCATATTTCCTTAGGGATTTTGTAGTTTTAGCTCTTATGTTTAAGTCTTTGATCCATCTTGAGTTCATTTTTGTGTATGATGGAAGGTAAGGATCCAAGTTCATTCTTTTATATGTGGATATTCAGTTCTCCCAGCATCATTTGTTGAAAACACTGTCATTTCCCTGTTGAATGGTTTTGGTTCCATGTCCAAAAAATTCATTTGACTATACATATAAAGGTTATTTGTATCTGTTCTATTCCACTGGTTTATATGTCTATCTTTATGCCACTGTTTTGATCTCTGATAACTATAGCTTTGTAGTAAGTTTTGAAATCAAGAGGTATGAGACCTCCAACTTTTTTTTCTCAAGATAGTTTTGACTAAACAGGCACATGAAAAGATGCTCAACATTACTCCTCATCAGGGATATACAAATCAAAACCACACTGAGATACCACCTCATGCCAGTCAGAGTGGCTAAAATGAACAAATCAGGAGAATATAGATGCTGGAGAGGATGTGGAGAAACAGGAACCCTCTTGCACTGTGGTGGGAATGCAAACTGGTGCAGCTGCTCTGGAAAACAGTGTGGAGATTCCTCAAAAAATTAAAAATAGATCTATCCTATGACCCAGCAATAGCACTGCTAGGAATTTACCCAAGGGATACAGGACTGCTGATGCATAGGGGCACTTGTACCCCAATGTTTATAGCAGCACTTTCAACAATCACCAAATTATGGAAAGAGCCTAAATGTCCATCAACTGATGAATGGATAAAGAAGTTGTCCAATGGAATACTACTTGGCAATAAGAAAGAATGAAATCTGGCCATTTGTATCAACGTAGATGGAACTGGAGAGTGTTATGCTAAGTGAAGTAAGTCAGGCAGAGAAAGACAGGTACGATACGTTTTTATTATTATGTGGATCCTGAGAAACTTAACAGAAGACCATGGGGAAGGGGAAGGGGAAAAAAAAAAAGAGAGGGAGGGAGCCAAACCATAAGAGACTCTTAAAAACTGAGAATAAGCTGAGGGTTGATGGAGGGTGGGAGGGAGGGGAAAGTGGGTGATGGACATTGAGGAGGGCACCTTTTGGGATGAGCACTGGGTGTTGTATGGAAACCAATTTGACAATAAATTTCATTAAAAAAAAATACCAAAACAAAAAGATAGTTTTGGCTATTTGGGGTCTCTGAAGATTCCATATGAATTTTAAGGTGTAGTTTTGTGTACTTTGCAGAATACTCCATTGGGATTTTGACAGGGACTGCATTAGCTCTGTAGATTCTGTGGGTAGTTTGATATCTTAACAGTATTGTCTTCCACGTGAGATGTGTTTCTATTTGTTTGTGACTTACTAATTTCTTTCAGCAGTGTTTTCTAGTTTTCAGCGTGCAAGTCTTTAGCCAACTTGATTAAGTTTATTCTTGAGTGTTGTATTCTTTTTGATGCTCTTATAAATAATGTCTACCTTAAAATTTTTTTATAAGGTTTTTTTAATCTTTACATTTAATCTACTTTGGTTTATGGTAAGAGATGAGGCTTTTCTCCCTCCCTTTCTTTTTCCCCAATTAGTAGAGTAATTGTCTCAGCACCATGTAGTATAAATAATCTTTCCATTTCTCACATATTTGTGGTAATGCATCATCATTTACTAAATTCCCATACTAAAAACCCAGGGTCTTTTTCTGGGTTTCCTATGTTGTGCCGCTGATCTATTGATTCCTATGTGCCTCCTTAGTATGGGGTGCAGTTTAGACTCCAGTCTTGGGAGTGGCCATGCATCAAGTGGCCAAGCCATTTGACCACTTTCCCTTGCTGTCCATGTGCTTAAAGATTTGGCTTTTTTACTTTCCATCTTTGTTATCTGAAAAACAAGTGACTGCCGACTAGCTCTCTCAAAGTCAGCTACATCTATTCCATTACTTCAGTTATGCAAAGTGATTATGCTAACCTGGAGCACCTGGAGATTGGGGGGGTCTTCCAGGACTTTAGGCTTTCTAAGAATACTTCTCATTCTTCTGCCAGATATCCGTTGGTTTGGTGGTGTACCTCTTATTTCCTTGGGCAAGAAGACAGTGAAACAACCAGTCTATGTAAGTACCCTGGGTGGAGGGGCTTTGGCTGGATTCAGAGTCAGGTCATAGTATTCTGGTTTTATCTTAATCCTGTAACTCCATCATTCTTCTTTTCAGCTTGCATCAACTGCTTGCCTCTCAGTTTACTTAAGAGCTACATGTATTCTCTGTGTGTTCACTTGTTTGCTCATTTAAGAAAATACGTTGAGTGTACTAGGCACGCTGTACCTGTCACTGGGCATATAGAGGTATGAACTAGACACACATTGCTATCCCCAGGCTGGAAGGGTAGGCTAGCAAAGCAGTTGCCGTGCAATGTGGTAAGTGCTATGATAGGGAGAGGATTTATATAATTACAGCAGAGAGGGACACCTAATCCAGACTTGAGGGTCAGGCACAGCCTCCCAGAGGATGACATCTACGGTGAGGTCTTAAAGATGACTAGCTGCAAGTCATATGAGAGGGGGTTGGGCAAGAACATTTCATGCAGAGGGAACAGCGTGTACAGGGGCCCAGAGGAGAGAGCGTGTTGGGTTCCATATTATGTTGAACCAGGGTTTCTCATCTGGCACTATTGACAGTTTGGGCCAGATAATTCTTTGTCAGAGGGGCTGTTGTAGAATGATTAGCAGCATTCCTAGCCACCAGATGGCAGTAGCACTACCTCCCCAGTTGTGACAACTAAAAATGTCTCCAGGCATTTGCCAAGGTCCCCTGGGAGCCAAAATCGCCCCCAGTTGAAAACCATGGGATCTGAAACCATATAAAAGTATTATTTTGGAAAGGCAAAATGGTAGAATGTTGGCAGTTCCATGGGATTCAGCCTACTTGTTTGTGATAGCATGGTAACAGCGCTAGAGGAACGAGTGGTAAGGTGTGAGATTGCAGAGATGGTAGGCAAAGTCAAATCAGACGGCCTCGACAGCCGCCTGAGTGTGAATGTGCTCTGACTAGAAAAAATATATAGGTGAACCTTCCAATGTGCAGATCATTTGAGCTTTTGAGGAGTGGGTTCTTTAAGGGGCTTTCTGGAAACAGACAATGCCATTTTATCTTTTTTTTTTTTTTTTTTTGGTTGTGATTGTTGTGGCCTGTTTTCTGACCTCCCTCCCTTCTGTCCTCCCTCCCTCCCTCTCCCATCTCTCCGTTTCTCTCTTTCAAGGATTGCTTCAACATGTGTTACAATTTCTTATAGGTTGTAGATGTATCAAAAGGAATTGTTAATGCCATTAAGGATCCAGATGCCAGAGGGAAATCTTTTGCCTTTGTTGGGTAGGTGGCTAGAGTTTGACTTTAAACTACCTGTTAAAATGAATGAATTGTAATGATTTACAGGAACAATAAGATCTAAACCTACCACTAACAGATGTATTTGTTGCATTTTTAGTGTCTTTGTTCAACTATTTTTATTCCAGAAATTTTATTCCCTTAGCCCTGAGGCCATTGTGTCTCAAAGAGCTGTCCAAAAGCTACCATTGTCAGGATCTCCTGAATGGTTCTGTTGCATCAGGATTTGAGTGAACCACGGAATCGGATTTAATAAGTGATTTTTCTGTCAACCAAAGTCTGAGCACCAACTGCCCTAGTGTATTACATATACTTAGTCCAGTGATTACCAAGGATGGTTTTGTACTACTCCAGTGATGTTTTTAATAAAGGATGTTACTATAAATTCAGAAACACAAACAGAACACTTTTAGGGAGTAAGTACAGTTGCAAAATCAAATTGCTTTTGATAGAGTGTTGCAATGTCCCCAAAAGGTTGGAAATGGCCTGGTTTACGATACAGTTGTTAGTGCTGCACAAGACTGATCATTTATGGTATGCTGTCTTTGCACTTAGGACAGATAGGAAACAGTTAAACTGTATAACTTACCTGATTTTATTAAATTTTGTCACAGCTGGGTTTAGGACCTTTTTTCTGGCTTAACTAAGACTAAAAAATTAAGACTCAGTCCGCCAAACCGAAAAGTACAAAATCCACTTAATAATTGGTCCAGAACCCTGTCATTCAGTGAAGCAAGCTAATGACACCTGATGTTCCATGAAAGGTGGAGATCTGATTCAACAATTAAGTGATAACTTTAATTCCTAGGAAATATTTGTTTCCAGAGAAAAGACACGTTTCTCTCTAAGCCAGGAGGCATAGTATACATTCCCAGGATTGTGAATTCATACATTGTTATGTTTCACTATTATTATAGATTTCATTTAGTAAAATTTTTGTCAGTGCAAATGATTGTATTGTATTTCTGAATCTAGTGGCTGCAGGCTAGGCCTCTCTTTGAGTTCCCTAGTTCAGTGCAATTAGTTACATACTCTAGGAGAATTAGTCACAAAGTGTGTCCAGCGCAGAGCCCATACATCACTAGACTCAAGCCATCGGGCTCTAGTCAAGAGGTACTTAGATTAGGATTCTAGAGAAGAGAAGAACAGAAATTGCTTTACAGACTTTGCTTCCTACTCTGTAGAAATAGCTCTGTGATGAGTTAACCGGTTTCCTCTTTACCACTCCCCAGCCCCCTCCAGTACAGTCATTGGCTGGGCTGCATCACGTCATAGTTGTTTGGCACACATGGAAACGCAGGCATTTTTGTGTGTGTGAAACTGGATACGTGTCTGCATTTCTCTTTTTGTCTCGTCAACGCAGAGGAAAACTTTGCTTATTTCTCAGACACTTTGAGGCTAACGCAAAGAGGCATAAGACCTTAAATTTTGCTCCTAGTTTTTTCATAGTTATTAATTTTATGATGTTGGCCCATTCTGTCATTCATTCATTAGGTACCTATTGATAATACACATAAAACTGGGAGCACTAATTCACAAATTCAGTGAGGTCACAAGGTACAGGATCAGATATAAAACTCAGTTTCCATATATTTGCAAATAAACGATCTGAAAATAAAACTAAGAAAATAATTGTATTCACAATAACATCAAAAGAATAAAGTGTTTAGGTATAAATTTAACAAATATAAGACCAGTATCCAGAAAATTACAAAACATTGCTGAGGGAAATTAAAGAAGAGTTAAATGAGTGGAAAGACATCTTATGTTCATGGACTGGAAGAGCCAATATTGTTAACATGGAAACTTTCCCCAAATTGATCTCTCTACTCAAGCCAGTCCTATCCAAATTCCAGCAGGGTTTTTTTTTTTTTTTTTTTTCCAGAAATTGACAAAGTAATTCTAAATTTAGATGGAAATGCAAAGATCCACAACAGCCAAAACCATTTTGACAAAGAAGAATAAAGTTGGAGCACTTAGGTTTCCTAATTTCAGAACTTAACTCTCAAACCAGAGTTATCCAGACAGTGTGATGCTGGCATAAGAATATTCTATTCTAACTAAACTGAATCAATAGTCTAGATAGTCTAGAAATCAGCCTTTGTGTTTATGGATGGTTGATTTTTAACAGAACTGTCATGACACTTCAGTGGGGAAAGGATGGTCTTTTCAACAGGTGGTCCTGGGAAATCCACATGCCAAAGGATGAACATAGGCCCTTAATTTCACAAAATACATGAAAACATTAACTCAAAATATATCAGAGACCTAAATGTAAGAGTTAAAGCTAAAAAACTTTTGGAAGAAAAATAATGTTCTAGACCTTGGGTTAGGCAGAGATTTTTTAGATGTGATATCAAAAGCATACTTTGTAAAAGGAAAAATTGATGTTAGACTGCACCAAAATGGGAAACTTTTGTACTTCAGAAGGCACCATTAAGAAAATGATGAAAAGACAAATGGTGGGTGAGATCATCGGCTAAAAGGCAGGATGGGGTGGGTGAGAGAGGTCAGTGGAAAATTTGAGGACCGAGTTGAAGATAGGAGGTATTCTCTGGTAGAATGGACAAACACCTCTTAGGAGAGCATGGCAGGGTTGCAAAGCAGAACTGAGTCTTCCATTTGAAGTTAGTGATCAGAAACATAGGTGAAGCCAGGTAGCCCAGCTGTTATTTTCTCTGCAGCTCCATCTTGCTGGTGGTTCAGGCACAAAGAAGGCAGATACTCGCTTGAACCAGAGGAGGGACTTTGCTGCGCTAGTATAGTGGAGAGGCGGCTGGGGGACAAGAGCAAGTACATTACGTGTAATTAGTTTACCCATGATACCAGTATTGCCTGTTGTTGTAAAGATTACAGATTGTTTTTTGGCATAGCATGCATGCTGAGCAGTGATCCTTACATGTCCTTCTGGTACTCGAAGGATGCTGTTTGAGGGCTTGGTCTGATGTTCCCCTAGCTGACATTTTCATGTTTTTTGTTTTTGTTTTTGTTTGCTAAAATGTCAGAATGTTGAGTTTCTCACTGAATTGTGTGAATTCAGCTCTCAGCTCTCATAGGCTTTTTGAGGCAAAGGGGATTAGGAAAATGGGTGAAGAGATACTAAAATGTATTATAAACAATAATAATTATTAAAGCTAGGTTGTACCAGTACAAAACTATTCAGATTTGTGGAATAGAATAGAAGGTCCAGAAGCCATCTCAAATATATGTAAGAATATAGTATGTGATAGGGTGACATTTCAGAATATGGGGAAAGGGTAGATCAGTCAGTAAACATTGTTACATCTTTTCCTTATATCAATATAAAAATACGTTATCCACAAAATTATGGATTAAAGAACCCCAAGAGCATTAGAAAAAAAATGTGGAAATTTATGTCACTGGTGACAGTAGAGGGATTTTCTAACTATAAAGGCAAATCATAAATCAGAACTTTTGCTTAAGTGAAATGTTTAAACTTAGGTATGCCACAAAACATTACAAAGCAAAATACAAACAGTAAAAAATATTTCCAACTATGTCATTAAAATATAAAGAATTCTTACAAATTATTCTTTATAGACGGGACTTTAGGAGGAAAGAGAGAAAAGAAAGAAGCGTCAGTAGCCAAACCTATAGAAAAAAACTTAATTTCTAGAGTGAAAGTTAACACAAATTAAAAGGTTGAGGTACTTTTCTTACCTCGCAGATTGGCAAGGTTTTGTTTGCCTATTTTTTATGACTAACCTCATTGTTGGTAAGGGGGCTAGTAGCATCTTATGGGAATTAATATGACCTTTCTGGAAGGCAGTTTGGAAGTATCAGTAAAAGCCTTAAGGTTTCCAAGCATATTTTGAGCCAGTTCCACCTCTAGAATATATTACAAATACATAATTCTGGATAAGTACAAATGTTTGCTGCAGGAATGTTCATTAAGGCATTATCTTATAGAGAAAAAATATTTTTAATAGCTTACATATCCCTCAAACTGGGAATTTATCGAATAGTTACAACTACACGCATTGCAATATATGCAGTCATTAAGCATACACGAGAATACTGAGAGACACAGAAAAGTGACCATGATAATGTTAAATGAAAAAGACATTACAGAATAGGATGCCTGTGCAATCTTACATTTATAAAAATAAAAACGTGTGTATGTAAGGGGATGAGAAGTAAGGATATATAAACATACTAACTTTGGGATTCTGGTTGATTTTTCTTTGTACTAATCTGTATTTACTGCAGTGCCTATGTGTTTCCTCTTTCACTGAGAAAATGTTATTTTGTTAAATTTAGGAAGAAAGTTTGTAAGGAGCAAATAATTTGAAGAACTATGAATTTTCTTTTTGTAGGCCCAGTCGGTACCTCCTTTTTGACCTGGTGCAGTATGTCTTTGCTATGGCTCACAGACCTTTCCTCCCATACCCTCTGCCACATTTTGCCTATCAGTAAGTAAAGTGCTTCTTTTTATGCCTTCTAAAATAGACCTAACTCGATACATTTGTTTGTAATGCTCTCTCACTTAGGGTTATAGGGAGTATGTTCATTACAGTGGAGTCTCTGAATCTCTAAGTAGGAGGTGCTCCTGATGTCTTGATCTTAGTCTAGGATGGAACCAGAGGTGTCTAAGAAAGGGAGTGTGGATTACTGTGGATGAGAAGTACAATGTATGTTGAGAGGTAAAATCTATAGTTCTTCAAATTCTCTCCATAGAAACCACTTAGTTAATTTGTAGAAGTGTCTTGCTTAGGAGGTTGTGTAAAGGAGCAATGAGATTTTCTTCTGTTTCATACCACTCACCAGACGTCGAAAGGGGATCCTTCTTTATTAAACCAGTCTGATCATGTAGTTGGGGGAAGGGGAAGAAGCCAGGTTGATTTGGCCTTGTGGTCGCCTTATCTTCTTTCTTCTTGCCCTGCTTCTTGGTTCACTTCTTCCTTTTGCAGGTTTAGGATCTCAGAATTATGTCACTTAACAGTGGTCCGGTCAGGGAGACTTTCAAATCCAGTTTGCCAGAGATTGACTTTTCAAAAATTTTTTCCATTTTTATTTTATATATTTTTTTATTTTTAGAGAGAGAGAGAGCGTGCGAGCAAGGGAGAGGGGCAGAGGGAGAGAGAAAGAAAGAATGTTAAGCAAGCTCCACACTCAATGCGGAGCCCAACACAGGTCTCGATCCCACGACCCTGGGATCATACCTGGGCCCAAATCAAGAGTCGGACGCTCAACCGACTGAGCCACCTAGGTACCTCATGCCAGAGATTGACTTGTAAACCAACATGGCAGTTCACTCCTGCATTCATTCAGCAAATATTTATCAAATGCGTCCTATGTCTTAGGCAGTGCACTAGGAACTCAAGATATTATACTAAACCCTCAGAAAGCTTGTGACCAAACAGAGGTGTCAGAAAAGTAGAATGCAGTGTGATGATAATATTTATTGAGAGTGTTCTGTCTTTCAAGCTGCCTACTTCATTCTCATTTGATACTCAGTGACTGATATCAGTAGGGAAGAGCACATAATGTATGTGAAGGAGGAGGGTTGAGGATGTAGCTTAGAGAATACTGCCATTTGGAGGATCTGCAGGGTGAGGGGAATTTACCGAAAGGCCCAAAATGAGTAATCAGACATTTAAGTGAAACAAGTAGAGTGTTTGGAAGCCTAGAAACCAAATGGAAGGGGGTGTTTTAAAGAGGAAATGACTGTTTCAAGAAGGGGAGCCTGGCTGTTTCCTCACATCTGTATCTCCTGCACCCAGAACAGTACTTGACACACAGGAGGTGCTCTGTCAGTATTTGTGTGATGAAATGCTGCAGAAAAGTCACATGAGGTAAAGGACTTACAAACGTCCACTGGGGTTGGTGGTGAGGTCACTGATGTCAGCGGCTTCGGCACAGGGCAGGGGTGTCAGCCAGATTGCCGGGCGCTGTCTCCTCGGCAATGCATGAAATTGAGAGTTACCTTCAGCTGGAGTTGGCGTATGCACACAGAGTGGCCCACTGGGGACACAGAAATAGACAGCGGAAGTCGTCTGTCAGCGTAGAAGCAGAGCACAGACAGTCGGTTTATCCGAGAGTTTTTTTTTGTTTTTTTTGTTTTTTTTTTTTTAATTTTTTTTTTTCAACGTTTTTTATTTATTTTTGGGACAGAGAGAGACAGAGCATGAATGGGGGAGGGGCAGAGAGAGAGGGAGACACAGAATCGGAAACAGGCTCCAGGCTCCGAGCCATCAGCCCAGAGCCTGACGCGGGGCTCAAACTCACGGACCGCGAGATTGTGACCTGGCTGAAGCCGGACGCTTAACCGACTTGCGCCACCCAGGCGCCCCTATCCGAGAGTTTTAATTAAGCTGTGGTAGCCCAGTAAAGTCCCCTTTTCTGCCACTGGGACACGTGGTCTGGAATCTGAGGTTTTATATGTTCCTGGAGAAATTTTGGCCAATCTTCAGCTTCCTTTTTCATTTTTTTATGCACATTGGAATGATGTTAAGTTTTTAAAAAGCTCTGGAACCCCGTGTTCCGTGACCCACTGAAGGCCCACTGGGTCAATCAGATAAAAGCAGAGCTGGTCTGGCTGTACTGACAGGTCATACTCCAAGCATGGACTCCCAGCCTGTGCCCCAGTTCTCTGTGGGGGCCCTGGGGAATTCCTGGGGGCCTCGACGCTAGCTGAAACCCACTGCCCTGAGTGTACTTGACAGGATCTCGGTGGCAGAGATAAGGAGAGCTCTATTTTGACTAAGAGTGGAGAGATGGCACTAATTGAGGCAGGCAGCTCTCCTGTCCTGGGTGGCTTCCTGGTTTGCACCCTACATCTTAGGCTTCTCCTTAGTTTTGAATTCTTTTGGTTCCTTTGGGGGGGGTCCTGCTTTTAAGGATTACAGTTTACATCTAGCATAGTACTCAGCTTGCCCTGCATTCTTAACAGAAGCATATGTGAATGTTTGAGGTTTAAATTAGATTAGATAAGTTAAATGAGATTTGAACATTGGATAGTTTTTGTTTTGTTCATAGTAATGGCTTTATTTTAGTTTTCATTTGTTCAGATTTGTTGTATCCTTCATGAAGAGTAAGGAGTGCCACGAGTTACGGCAGTCAGGCTGGGGTAGCTTGAAAGGGAGGGGAACCTCACAGGTAGTGGTGCCAGGATGTTGGTTATTTTCTTTAAAAAACAAAACAAAACAAAAAACACAAAAAACAAAACACCCAAAAAATCAGTGAACTCCTATCTCTACAGCAGCGTCTCTCCTTTTGCTTCTTGCAGGCTCGCTTGAGTATTGGCTATGGAGATGCTTACCACATATGCCCTATTTATTCCTTTTTCCAGGTGGGTAGCACGACTCTTTGAAATGAGTCCGTTTGAGCCCTGGACAACGAGGGATAAAGTGGAGCGGGTGAGTGTGAGTGTGGTGAACATCTGCCTGGTGGGCAGGTGCCGGGCCGAGAGCTGCAGAGTTGGAGGAGTTAGAACTGATCGTTGTTTGCTTGCTGGCGTGGGTTATTTTCATGCTCTTGTCTGTTATCCTGTCTGAGGCCAGCTCCGTGGCTTGGGCCTTGTACCTCACGCTGTCTTGGCCTGCTCCAGTGCGTGCGTCCTCCCCAAGCTTCTCTGGGATGTGATCTGATTTCCTTCTCTGCTGGAGCATACCCAACGGCACACAAACATGCCTTTAGTGCTCCATTTTTTTAAAGATGAAACCCTCCCCTCCCTCATGTCCCTTCTGGCTACCATCCTGTTTGTCTGGGTCCCTTTTAGTCATAGCCCTTCAGGAGAGCTGTCTATTCCTGCTGTTAACCTCAGCAAGAGCCCACTCCAAGCTTTTATTCCCTTTTCTCCCCCACAAACTGCTCTTTGCAAGATTACCTATGATCACCCCTTCTCTCCTTGAACCCCTGGCTGCCAATCTGTTTTCTGGCCATCTCCATGTTCCCTTGCTTTTCCTCCTCTCACTAGGCCATGCTTTTCGGTTTCTCTTCCTGACTTACCCTCTCCTCCCTGATCTATACACGCTGGGGGACCCACGAGCTCTGCCCTCAGCCCTTTGTATTTTTGCTCATCCTCTGAGCAACCTTCAGCTCATCCCATGCTCCAGCTGCTGTCTGTAAGCTCGTGGCTGCATTTTTATCTCCAGCCTTGAATTGCGCCCCCACCCTACCCAGCTGCAGACTCTTCCATGTATTTGGGTATATTACAGTTTTCTGAAACTGAACGTGTCCACAAATAGAAGTGCAAACCTGCTTCTCTCCTGGCTTCCCTCATCTTAATTAACGAGGTCACTCTTCTCTCTGTTACTCAAGCCAGAAACCTAGGCATTCTCCCCTGATTTATTCCTTTCTTTTTCTGGATCTAAACCAGTGTTGTCCAATATAACTCTCTGCAGTGATGGAAATGGTTTAGAATCTACAATGTTCAAAACATAACCCCTAGCAGCATGTGACTGTTGAACATTTGAAATATGGCTAACGCAGCTGCAGAAAGAAGATTTGAAATTTATTTACTTTAATTAATTTAAGTATAAATGAGAATTACCACATTTGGCCAGTGGCTACTGTACTGGGCAGCACAGCTGTAGACCATCAGCAAGTATTATTCAGGCAGCCCTCAGAATACGTGCCAGATGTTACTACTCCTGCCTCTCCCTGCCTTTTATTTTTCTTCAACTTTTTATGCTGAAAATGTGTGTAATAGTAGTGAACATTTTCATCTTCCAGAAAGGTAAGAAAGGTCTCCACTCTGCCCACTGTAATCATTTCTTTCTCATTCTCTTTTTTATTTTTTTAAGTATTTTTTTAAGGTTTATGTATTTATTTTGAGAGAGAGAGAGAGAGAGAGACACTCCCAAACAGGCTCTGAAAGAGAGAGACAGAAACAGAGAATCCCAAGCAGGCTCCACACTTTCAGCACAGAGCCCAGCCCAATGCAGGCCTTGAAGTCATGAACCATGAGATCATGTCCTGAGCTGAAACAAAGAGTTGGATGTTTAACCGACCAAGCCACCCAGGTGCCCATCTTTTCTCAGTCTCTTGACCAGTGTCTGGCTGCCTCTCTTGTCCCTCTACATTGAGTTGGACTCCAGAGCTCTGGCTTTTCCCGTCTTGCTGTCTCCCATGCTAGTCTTCCTCACCGTGTGTAGAAGTGTTTCTAGGGAGGACATGAAATAAAATGAAAATACAATACTATCTCTACTTTTGAAGGCCTGTTGACCGTTTCTCAACCAGAACAGTCAAATTATCCTATGAATGTTACCTAAAACTTAAAATGCAGACAAGATGAGAAAACAGTCTTCAGGAAACAGATGTGAATGGGCAGGCATTATCCTCCCCTCTGACACGCTGTGTCTGGAAAGAAGATCTATCCCGTCTACGTTCATGACAGATGGGACTGGAGGACTGACTGTCAGAGCACTTCAGTGTATCTTATGCTAATGTGCCTCTTACACTGATAATGGAGCCGGTGTTGATACAGTAGGCTGAATGGGCTTTGGATTTGGTTTGGAGGCTGTCTCACAGCACTCTAGTAAAAGGATTGCAGACTTTGTCAGGTGGGTGAAGGGGCATGCTGCTCTATATGCAGATTGATTGTCTTCATATGCTTTTGGATGGTCTAGGATCATGGAAGTCTTCCAACTCCTTCTCCTCTACAAACAAGATGGGTTTGGTGTTTTAGATCTGTGGTGAGCATCAGTCTACCAGACTAAGTATAGCAGGAGCACAAAGGTTAATGGATTATCCCTTAATGAGCAAGGAACAAATGCTAATTATCTCCCGAATTCAGGAGTGAAAACAGAAGCAGAAAGGAGAATTGGGGAATGGGCTAGTTCTGCATTTGCCCCTACTTTATTTTCTTCCTGAACCTCCTGTAAAGCTACCCTGACAATGGTGACTGGCGCATCTCCATTGCAGATTGATTTCTGTTTCAGTCTGTAGAATGGCTCATCTAGAGCCAGTGTTCTGTGCTCATGGGTTGTGCTGGGGACCTTTGTGCTGCTGTATGGTGACCTTGCCTTTTTTCCCCACTTGCACTCTTTCTCTGTGGTCTGCTTTTAGTGAGGTCCAGGAACCAAAAACAGCCACATATCCTTTGAAAACAAGTCTCGGTAATGGGACTCAGGCCAGCTTGAGTGTTGAAGTGTTGGTGGGATAGCACTTCACGTTTGGGTCAGTTTTCAGTGTTCTCTGTGGTTCTGTCTGTCCAAAGCTTCACGTCACAGACATGGTATTGCCACACCTGCCTGGCTTGGAGGACCTCGGAATTCAGGCAACACCCCTGGAACTCAAGGCCATTGAGGTGCTGCGGCGCCATCGTACATACCGTTGGCTGTCATCTGAAATTGAAGATGTGAAGCCGGCCAAGACTGTCACCTTCTAGTGGCCCCTGAGCTGCTCTGGGGTTTTGGTGCTGGTTGGGTCACCCGGCAAGCGACCAGCCCACTTTCTTCGGAGAATCCTGTACATAGTGAATGTGATGCCTCTATTAAACCATCTGAGGTTAAATTCTGCTGCAGCCCTTTCTTTCTTGGCTTATAAAACGAAAAATTCAGTCATTTAGAATTTGAACACAGTTTCTTTAAATATATGTATTTAATGACATATGTTACTTATTCTCTGAAATATGGAAGGATTTGAGTTTCTCTATGTCAGGCTATTTCTGGCATATGTTTTGGAAGATGAGGACCCCTTTTTAATGTTAAGATAGTGTGATCACCCCAAGTGATATGTGATTGTCTTTTTAACATCCATTAGTTGAGAAAATATCTAGTGCCCCATAACTAATCCGAACTTATTCCACAAGGTATTTAAAAAAATGTATCTTAATGACATCCACATGCACTTAAAAATAGTCGGTACGTGTAAAAACATTGTCTGTAGATATGGGTTCTCAAACTGCTTGCGGTAATTCCATAGTCCTCTGCTTGGATCTGAACTCCCCGAGGCTTCTGTCCCGCTGCTGTTTGGACGACATCTAGGTGATTTCAGATAATGGTTGTGGATGGATTTTCTCCCATGCAGTGGAAGTGCCATGGTCTCTCTTTGGTAATGCCAATGCTTAAGGATTAGAACTTTTTACATAAGTTATTAATATTGCAGCCAAGATCCAGATGAACAGTTGGTACAGTGTGAGCAAATCCCTCCGTGCAGTAGGATTAAGAACTCCCTGTAATTTGTGGTGAAGCCAAGGTGACCAACTGCATCCCCCTGCAGTGTGACCCCTTGGTCTGTAGGAGGGGAATGTCCGTGAAAACCCTGTCCAGTTCTGGCAACACCCATCTCATCCTCACAGAGTAAGGTACGTGAGAATTGAAGGTGAGTTCTCTACCTGCCCTCTGTGTGCTCCAGAATCTTTGGTCCCCAGATGGACAGAGGTCGGCTATTCAGGTGTGGTCGTGGACCAACGGCATCAGTATCACCTGGGAGCTTGTTAGAAGTCTAGAATGCCAGGCCCTACCTCGGTCCTGCTGGATCAGGAGCTGCATTTTAGAAAGGTCCCTGGAAGATCTGTGTGCACATTAGTGGAAAGCACTGCACCGAGTGGTGCCGTTCCTGTTACTCAGGTGGCTGAGTCCTACCCAGACCGAAATCAGAATTTCTAGAGAAAATGCCCAGCAATTTTATTAAACATGCCAGTTTATTCCCCTGCATGGTAATGTGTGAGAGTCGTGTTCTAGGGAAAGGAGCCCAATTCCAAGCTTCACTTTTTGTCTTCAGCTAAGATAACTTGTTATTTCGGATGATACCCTGGTTGGTCACAAGCCAGTCGGTAGGCACACAAGATGGGTGGGTGTGATCTGAAAAGAAATCATAATTCTATAATGTACAGTGTCTTTTCTTACAGAACCTGCATGTTTCAGCAGTGCTGTTTCTCATCTCTTTGGAATCATAAGTCATGGTGCCACATACTTGCTTTCTCTAAAACCGTAATTCAACCCTTTTCTTTCCTGTCATAACCAGTGCCTTCTTTTTTATTTTCTAATGCATCCTTTATTATCCTCATATGAAAGTCATAACTGCTCTCACCTAACATGTGACCAAAATATAATAACAGACAAGAAATGAAAGTAGGACACAATACAGTAGCACGTACTCCAATATACTGATGTATGCACAGCCATACTGAAGGCATTGTGAAGTCGTCAGCTGCTTGCATCCGCTGGGCAGTCACAATGGCACGAATGTAAACTGGCCTTATACAAGGGGCAGGAGTTGTACTGCCACCAAAATACCGTGAGCGCTGTCGCTGTTTGTGATACCAGCTTCTGTATTTAGTGAACACCTTGTGAATTTCAGAGCACAATATAATCCCTTCCTACGTTTATATGGTAACTGCATTCTTAGAAAATGCAGCATATATTAAACCCATCTGAGAAGTTCCTTAGATCTGTAAAACAGAGTTGGACTCTAAGTTCAGATGATTACAGATGGGTTTTGGGAAGTCATATGAGATATGTTTCAGCTCTTCACTTGCGTGTTCTGACTCACTGTGGTAAGCCTGCCACTCCTGGTTTGTGCCCCCTAAATGCTCATGGTGCCCCTCAGTCATTGTGATAACCAGACATACCCACAGCTTTCCCCAGATGCCTCTAGGGGGATTTACCACTATTGCTGTGATCTCTGCCGTGGAAATAGTTGAAAAATATGTTGCATTCTTGTCTCGGGGGTCGAGGGATGGATTTAGGCAAGATGATGGTTTAATTTAAAAGTCTGAAACCCCATTTGAGCAGAAGTATACTATTTCCCTCACTTTCCTGCCAGTCGCGCAACACAAGCGCCTAACATTGTTGGCTTTTCTGTCAGGTAGGCCCAGGGCATACCATGGTTCACGCTTCTCACTTGACTTCTTTCTTCCCCTGCAGTACACTCCTCAGAAGAGCGTACATTTGAAGTTCAGAATGCAAAAAGCTCCCATAGCTCCTCTGGTGCTGATTCTAGTTAGGTCAATTAAAAGAATAGACTCGTTAGTCATAGTTGGCCACAAAGTAGAACAATAACCAAACTTCTGTGGGTGATTTTGCTGGGTTTCACTTCCGGGTCAGCCAACCCCTCTGATACTGTTCCTTTGTTTGGGCTGCCCTCCTTTGCTTGTCCTCTTGTACTTCTTCCTGAGACCAGTGCCAAAGTTTCTCTTTAATCTTCTTTGACTCCTAGGAATCTTGTTTGCTTAATCTGGGTTGCCTGGCATTGCTCCTCAGCTCCAAATCAAAATGCCAACTGCCCGTGAAGGAAATGTCCAGTGGGCCTCCATTAAATAAATCACAACCAGGCAGCAAGCACTTTTTCTGATCCTTCTGCATGCATGAAGTCAAACTGCTTTCTTTTTCTCCATTGCTTATCTCCTCCTCTCCAGGCTCTTTGGTTTTCTGTCTCTTAGGGAAGATAGCCTTTTTACTCTTCTCTTATTGTTCCCAGGAAGGTCCACTTGGATCCTGGTGACTTGTTCCCACAGGACAGTTTATGTCCACGTCTAGCACATGCATATTGTGTCCTCAGCTGAAATAATACTGTCCTAAGTCCCACCATTAAAGATTTTCACCCATTCAACTAATGACAAAAGGTAAGGGAACATGCAGCCCCTGCAGTCAGTCTGGATTCAGCCTGGGCTTCAACTCTCCCCAGCTGTGTGAACTGGGAGCGTTCAGCCCTTTCTGGGTTGTCGTTCCCTCGCTCAACTGTGTAAATAGGTTGTGGTGAAGATTCCTTGAGAGCGTACAGATAAATCACATATTACAGTCATGGCAGAAAGCAGATGATATCAGCTGCTGGATAACTTAGCCTTCTGGGTACTCTTGTGCTAGATGATGGGAATATAAGGATGCTTTCCACTCAATGAATTCATAGTTTAGTAGCAGGAAACAGACATAGAAGTAGTAATTATTGTGCCTCAGTATTGATTTTTAGGTTTCTAGGAGGGCAGTTTATCAGTATAGAAATTTTCAAATTATAATTTATTGAAATAACCATAATTTAAATTTTTTTATATTCAACCCACAGTTCTAATTTTAAATTTATTGAATTTCACAATTTATTTTAAGGGGTTCTTACAATTTAGTTACTTAAATTTCCGTTGATAGTTAAATTCATTTAAAAAAATAATTTAAGGGGTACCTGGGTGGCTTAGTCAGTTAAGTATTTGACTCTTGATTTCAGTTTAGGTTTTGATTCATGGTTCATGAGATTGAGCCCCATGTCAGCCTCTGTGCTGACAGCATGGAACCTGCTTGGGATTCTCTCTATGCCCCTCCCCATTCACTCTGTCTCTCTCAAAATAAATTAATTTAAAAAAATTAAATAAAAATAATTTGGTAATTTAATAAATTATTTTTTTCTGTTAAGTTTTATAACTTAAGTTTTGCAATATACAAAACCTTTCCATGTACTTGAACAAATCTAGTAAAGCTAATAATTATATAACTAATATTAAAGTCTGGTAATCATGATACTATTTATAAACTTTGTAAAATTCTCGTACCTTTCAACTTGAAAACCAAACTCTAAATTAATAAAATATGCATTTGAAACTGGATTCATAAGATGAATCTGTTAGACTCTAAAATGCTAAATCCTTAAATATTATAAATACTTTCCATACCAAATGTGCCCAGGCTATTCCCAAATTAGACCTAGAATATTAATCAAGGTTTGAATTACCTCATTCTGTATATTTAGTTTTAAGTCTTTTACAGGTGGAAGACCTTTAGCAACTAAGGAGGCAATTATACTATCCCAAGCTTTTTGGAATTCCTTTCTCAGTGCATGGAGATTGCAGGTGACTAGGGATGGTGCCCTGGGCACGAAATCTGGGCCACTCATATCCAGGTTGGTTCTTTTCATGGTAAAGAAGGATGAGCTGAGTGTTAATTTATTGGAGCTTTATGTTGTTGTTGTTGTTGTTGTTGTTGTTGAGACTTCAAATCATGCTCTCACAGGGGTGCACTTAGAGCCCGTGTTCTCTGGATTCAGGTTGCACATGACTTGATCGTCACAGCGGATTTCAGCCCACAAACTATAAACCCATCCTATTTGTCATTACATTGTCATTTATAATTTACCTACACTTACCATTACACCTCTGTAATGCAACAAATGTATTTATCTTCTGATCCTACTGTAAATTCCTTTTATCATGTTCTTCATGGCCTTCCTGTACATCTCCCTCAGGTTTGCTTTGCTCTAAGGTCACCTCATATACTTTATCCTAATGACAAATGTGAATTCTATAATGGAAGCATATATGGAGATCTATGTGACAAGCTCTGGGAGTATGAATAAAATGCTGTTTCTGAAAGGGTTGGGAAAATTCCACAGAAAATGGATTTTAAAGCTGCCTTGATAACCAGGAGGACCATGTGAGTGTGTGTGAATTTGTTGTATGTGTGTTTGGGTGAAGAGGAAGCAATCTCTTGGCATAAAGAGAACAGCATTAGCAAATGCACTGGGGCATAGAGAGTAGGTGGTTATCAGTGGGAGGCAGAGTCCATGTGTTGGGAGGGGAAGGGAATGGGGAGTATAACCTTTACCTTGGAGGTTTAGCAGGTAAGCTCTATACAGACTTGGGTTCAAATATGAACTCCAACACTTCTCAACTGGAAATTTAGACAAATTACTTAATTTCTCTCTCAACCTCAATTTCCTGGTCTATAAAAGGGAGATGATGGTGGTAATACCTACAAATATCTACATCATAGGATGGTAGTGAGGAATTAAGTGAGATAATACATGTAAAATGTTGAACGTGGCCCATAGTAAGCACTAAGTAAAAATTAGCTGTGGTCATTTAAGTAGGAAATACCATGGCTGTCTTAGTCCATGCATTTGTTTCCTGACATAAGTAATGGCTCCCTTTCCTGAGGGAAGGAGTAATCCCTTTTTTCCAAATACTGGAAACAGGGGCTTAGAGAAGTCCACATTAATGAATTGCCACATTAGTAAGTAGCTGAGCTGGTTTTCTGATCAGCGTCTCTCTGGCTACACAACTGGAGACTTGTTCCAGGAAAGGTTTAAGGATGCTCAAGAGAAATGGACATGGACCGATTTACGTTCTAGAAGGCTATGGAGTGAGTGGGAGATGTAGAGAATGGAAGGCATATTTGAAGAAGCCTCTCTCGTGAAGGAAAGACCTGAGAGAGAATGAGCAAGAGCAAGGCTGAAGTTTGAAAGGTGTCAAATAGCAAATTCAGACCTTGGGGGAGATTTTATTTGAAAAGATTTTTGCAAGGAAGGGAAAGAGACTATTGGAATCAGAGAGAGACCAAAACTAAGTCTGAGCTCAGCTCTGCTGAAGCAGAAATGGGGGAGGGTTCTTAAGAGCTGGGGTGAGCTAGAGGACAAGTCCTGGGGGTCATTAGGCCATCTGGATTCTGTGAGGCCTGGGATGAAAGGTCATGGGCCATCTGTGTTTGTCTATTGGCTTTATCCAAAGGAAAAATAAACTGTTCATAACTGTATGAGAGGAGGTGATGCTACAGATTGGAGCAAGGTGCCCAACTTAGGCTCCTACTCCGCTACAGAGACTGGGACCTAGGGCTGCTGTCTCCTTGATGATTGCATTTCAAAGGGATGGCTGTCAGGTCCTTGAGGAAGACACTCCTGGCTTGTAAAATTGACAAAAGCCTTTTTAAAATATTTAGGTACATCTCAAAGGGAAATGAAAGACTTCACAAGGTTTCTAAAGAAAATGCTCTATGGGAGGTCAGGGGCCTAGAGTCAGGAAAAAGCTTGTCCAAAGTTTACTCAGGCTGAGAGAGTGGTAAGGACCTCTTGATCAGGAGGTACACAGATGTAAGTCCCTCACGTGCTGGGATGACACGCCAGAATCTGTGGTGCCTGGTCCTGGGGGAAGTGGAAGGGATGGAAGTCCGGGCACAGGTGGGGGATTAGCCTCAAACACCAGGATAGTGTGTGCTAACCATAATAGTAGTACAAAAGTGTACATTCAATAAAACCTATTCCTAAAGTATCCAAAGTGCAATGTCAATTTTTGTCTCTCCACTTTTTAAAAAAATCTCGACACTAGAATGTAAACACATGAGGCTGGGACTTTTTATTTGTCGTGTTCCCTGCAATGTGCCAAACACCTAAAACAGTGCTAGAAATCTAGTCGACACTCAGTAAATACTTAATGGAGTAGAGGGCTTCTCACTTTATTCTTGGGTGAAAACTCCATCTAACGGCAACTTATTTTCTGGTCTTGTTCACATAATAATTTTTTTAAGTTCATTTACTTATTCTGAGAGAGACAGAGAAAAAAGCATGAGTGGAGAAGAGGGAGAGAGGGAGAATCCCAAGGAGGCTCCATGCTGCCAGTATAGAGCCCGACACGGGGCTCGAACTCAGGAAACTGCGAGATCATGATCTGAGTGGAAACCAAGAGTCAGACAACCAACTGAGCCATCCAGGTGCCCCCACATAACAGCAATTTTAATTTTGTAATAAAATCTCAGGCTTAATTTCATCATGAGGATGCCCAGTCTCAGGTAGTAATTAAAATCCTAGCTTCATAACCTAAATCTTTTCTCGGTCCCTCCACTGGGGTCCAGGAAGATGGTGTGGTTGGCGTTCACTCATCATCATCCTCACTTAACCAACAGATTTTCTTTCTCCCAGGACTGGGCCAAGGGTGAGGGAGTCGCGGGAGCTGGTGGGAGGGTGGGGGGAAGGCACAGTCTTACGGGGCAAGGGTCTTCGCTGGCAGATAGATGTCTGGGCCTTCTTGGCAGCAGATGTTTGAAGCTGAATGTCATGGGGTGCTTTCAGGAAAGTGATGATGGTTTGCAATGGTAATTGAAGCTATGAAAGCAGATGCAGTGGAAGATAAAGTATCACATAATTCAACCACCTATTAACACAAATTGAAATAGCTACACCTCACTGATAAGGGCCCAAATGGCCGAGTAAGGATGAATAATTTATGGAGTTGATATGTGTGTGTGGAGAAGGGTGTCAGTACTAAGAAATGTGAATTAGGGAGTTGTAAGGGAAGGTAGAGATATCAGGTCTAATCTGCACACATTGTAACTGAAATGGAATGAAAACAAGAGAAATGACGGCTCTGTAGGATCTGGGTAAACAAACACTTCTGGGGTCAGGCAGTCCATAAATATGACAACCGGAAATGGAAGCGTAATGGAAAATGTGTACTTCCGTGGAAAACTGCACTGTTTGGAGTCTAGGCTGTAGAGAGCTCACCCTGCCTGGCTATCTGCTTCAGATTCTATGGTGGCTGTTTCACAACTCTGTAAGCTAGAGGTAAGTGATAACAATGCAAAGTTAATCTTTGCTTGTAGACACGTGAATTCTGTCCAGCAGAGATTCAGTGGACCTTCTTCCCTAATTGTTCCTCCAACAGCACCTTTATTTCAGTATTCCTGATCTTTGGATACTCCTTTGAACTGGTGGTAATACCTCACCACTTGACTCATTAATGAATGAGATACAGTCTTTAACATGTATTAACTTTTAATCTGTATGAAAGTTGCAACTGTTACCTTTGTTTCAAAATTATCCTTAAACTAAAGGGACTGTACTGATTGGGGCAGTCCCCATTTGCTTTCTCCAGATGACTATTTCCAAACGAGGATGTTGGTCAATGTTACTAGCTCTCCATGGTTTTTCAAGGGAAGCTGAAAATCTAAATTTTGTGCACATGCAAAACCTCTTTATGTTTAAATATGGATGACTGAATTTTTTAAAAAGCGAACAAAAATCCGTATGTGCCTCAAAATCTCAGTGGCCCAATCCAGCCCACAGGCTGCCTTGTTGGGTCAGGAAAGCAGGAGAAACCTGGATCCAAGGAGTACCATATGCTGGCCTGAAGTAGACCCAGGGCTCCCCCTCACCATCAACCTGTGAAGCAGGTAGCACTCCATGTTACAGGACAGCTGGGAGGAAGCCAGGGGTCTGAGAGCACTTTTCTGCCTGGCACTGTTTTCCCTGCAACCAGGAACAGCAGGTGTTGGAGGAGGAAAGGAAAGCTGATCATGCTTTATAATTTTGCTGGGACCAGCACAAACCTGAGCTGTGAGATCATCAGGTTCACAAGAAATATCAGTAGGGAGATCCTTTAACAAAGTGGCCTGGGTGGGTTTTCAAAGAAGCTTTCATAACCCACCACCTTCTCCAAGTGATTTCTTTCAGTGCCAACTAAAGAAGTATTCTTAGGTTCTTTAAACCTAATACCTAGATTGTTTTGAATTACAGAAAACTGGCAGGATCATAGGATGGATAAAAAGCAAAGCTTCTGCACTTTTGAGTTTCCTTAATAAGTGTCATGACCAGAGTGCATAAAGCACTCATTCATTCATCTCAAAAATTACTGACCTACCAAACGTGACCAGCACCATACTAGAGTCTACTTGGCATATCACACACGTGTAAGACTGTCTCTGCCCCTCCTCATTTCACTTACTCTGATACATGTACTCTGATACAGGCAAGACCCTGTGTTAGGCTCACAACCACTCTGAAAGGAAAGTATTATCTCCTTTTTGCAGATAAGGAGAAACAAGGTAGATTTACATAAAGATGCACAGCTAATATCCTAAAAACAAAGATGATGATAACATAAATCATCATATAATTCTACGTCCAGAGCTCTAAACTTGGGTTATATCGTTGTGGGGCTCATAATCAGACTCTTTGAAATAAACACAAAAAAGCAGAATATTTAAGAGTCTCTTATGGTTTGCCTCCTTCCCTCTCTAACTTTTTTTCCCCCTTCCCCTCTCCCATGGTCTTCTGCTAAGTTTCTCAGGATCCACCTAAGAGTGAAAACATACGGTATCTATCTTTCTCTGTATGACTTATTTTACTTGGCATAACACTCTCCAGTTCCATCCACGTTGCTACAAAAGGCCAGATTTCATTCCTTCTCATTGCCACATAGTATTCCATTGTATATATAAACCACAACTTCTTTATCCATTCATCAGTTGATGGACATTTAGGCTCTTCCCATACTTTGGCTATTGTTGAAAGTGCTGCTGTAAACATTGGGGTATAAGTGCCCCTATGCATCAGCACTCCTGTATCCCTTGGGTAAATTCCTAGCAGTGCTATTGCTGGGTCATAGGGTAGATCTATTTTTAATTTATTGAGGAACCTCCACACTGTTTTCCAAAGTGGCTGCACCAGTTTGCATTCCCACCAACAGTGCAAGAGGGTTCCCCTTTCTCCACATCCTCTCCAGCATCTAGAGTCTCCTGATTTGTCCATTTTAGCCACTCTGACTGGCATGAGGTGGTATCTCAGTGTGGTTTTGATTTGTATTTCCCTAATGAGGAGTGACGTTGAACATCTTTTCATGTGCCTGTTGGCCATCTGATGATCTTGACAGGAAATGGAATTATGGAGCTGAAGGGAATAAACATCTTTAAGGTTCTTGATAACCATTGAGAAATTGGCCTCAAGAAAGCTTGCACAATTTACATACTCGCCAGTGATAGCCCATTTTACCAATGCTGAAAATATTCCTTGTTTTTGAAATTTTTGTGTATTTAATAGGGTATAAAGGATATCTTACTATTCATTCGTGTGCATTGTTTTGATTATAAGAGGGATTATTTTTTCTAAGTTTTTTGATCATTTTACTTCTTTTGTGAACACAATTTGCCTAATTTTTAAAGTTTATTTATTTTGAGAGAGAGGGAGGGAGAGAGAGAGAGAATCCCAAGCAGGCCTGACAGGTCCCTGTCAGTGCAGAGGGGGCTCAGTCTCACACCTACGAGATCATGACCCAAGCTGAAATCAAGATTCGGACGCCTAACTGACTGAGCTCTATCTAAGCCTCCCCTCAATTTGCACATTTTTAATTAAGATAAACCTCCCTCTCCCTCTTTTTTTTTTTTCTGCCAACATGTCACTATATTTTATATAGTAAAGCTATTAACCATAGATTATACAATGCAAATATTTTTTCCAGCTAATTACTTGACTTTTAACATGTAGAAGTTAAATTAAAAAAAAAAATTTTTAACATTTATTCATTTTTGAGAGACCAGGAGTTAGTGGGGGAGGGGCAGAGAGAGGAGACACAGAATCCGAAGCAGGCTCCAGGCTCTGAGCTGTCAGCTCAGAGCCCAATGCGGGATTCGAACTCCTGAACCACAAGATCATGACCTGCGCTGAAGTCGGACACCCAACCGACTGAGCTACCCTGGCACTCCTTAGAAGTTAAATTTTTATTTTGTCAAATCTATTAAATGTTTTCATTTGTGGATTCACCCATAATTCTTCCCTCTCTTAACATCAAGTATCAATACTGAACTAAGTTTTCTTATTTTTTTAATGTTTAACTCTAAAACATCTGAATTTTATTTGCAAAGTATAGAGTGAAGCTATTATGTCCTTTCCCTTTTCTATTATTTACTTTAAAAAATATTTTCTTTAACTAATCATTTGTGATGCCATCTTTGTCATAGGATGGAGTTTAAATACATGGATTACAGGACCAGCCTCCTGGTTTCAAATCCCAACTCCAATAATTACTAGCTTGGTGATCTCAGGCAAGTTACTTAACCACTCTGTGCCTCTGTAAAATGGTTATAATAATGTTTACTCATGTAATGGTCATGAGAATTAAATGGATTAATGTGCATAGAGCAATTAAGAGTGCCTTACACATGATTACCTGCTATGTGTATGTTGGCTATTATTACATACCAGGTTCTATCACTAAGAGGGTCTGTTTTGGAGCTTTACTGTTTCATCAATATACTATATTTTGTGCCAAATTAGATTCTATTTTAATTACTATAGCTCTATGGTACTCTTAATATCCAATGAAGTACACCTAAAGTTCACCTTGGTACTTGATGGATCAAGACCTTGGATGAAATGAGGAATTGGGTTTAGAAAGGAATAGCTCAGGTGTTTTGAAACCCTAGCCAAGGGGTGGGTGCTCCTAGGGCAACCTCAAATGCATGACCTACTCTCCCCCAGTCTAGCTACTCAAATAAATCCAAAATAGGCAGCAAGAGGTATTAGCAGGGGGCCTGGGAACCACTGGCCCTCTCTGAGGGCCAGGGGTGAAGGGAGCAGAGAAGAGCTGACTCAGGGCTCAATGAGGGTCCTAATGAAGAATCAGTGGTAACTTGGGTACCTGATGCCACTCTCCACCAAGCGGAGAGTGGAAGAAAGAGGGTGCTTGACACCCACCATCATCACTGCTTCCCAGACGGACTGCATGGAGATCCTGTAGAGGGAACCAAAATATTTAAGTGCTGACAGTATTTTTTGTGGTTGTCATTATTACATTAGAGGCATATAGAAAACTATGTGGAGAGTGGCTTGTGTAAGTGTCTTGGCCGGAGAAAGTTCTTGGGTTATTATTAACTTAGGAACTCAGGCAGAATACTGATTCCCTTGGGCAAAGTATGGGTACTTGCCAAAGGCCTTTCCCTCTGACCAGTTCCTGAGAAACAGAGCTGCTATAAAGCTGACTCTTCTGCACCCTGCCTACCACTTTGTACTCAGTCCCTACCCTGAAGGCTTTGGAGACTTGCTGTAAAGCCAAAATAGTTGTAAAGTATTTTGCCTATGAAAGTCTTGACCGTTTTAAGGATAAAATTGTCCACTGCCCTTACAAGTAACTAATGCTGATGACAGATCTGTATTTCCTGGTGGGATAGGCAGAGCTGTGACACTGACCTTTAACAAGTATTTTGTTCATCACATGAAGTCTTAGAATTCACAACTATAAACCCCATAGTGCATCCTTAATCATGTTGACTTATGACATGGTGTGGTCATTGTTAGGGTAGGTGATATAAGAAACTGGAAGAAGCATTGTTCAGTCCCAAAGGTGTGACTAAGTATGTCTTTTGGCTGTGTTATGAGAGCAGAACTGTGGTCATCAGCTCAAATCCAATAAACATATAGGGATGTGCATGCAGCTTCTGACAGATTGGACTACAGGGCCAAAATGTGGACTTTTTTAGAGAATTTTGTGTTTTATGCAAAAATACTCCCAAGGAAGAAAGAATACTGTGGCTCCTATAGAGACTACATCAATCAATGTACTTATTTATATCTTTTAAACTTCTTTTGGATTATGGTTGGTAGTGGGCATTGGAAATGGCAATGTTGACATAGAGGCTATTTTAATAACTGTCATTACTGGGTGCACACTGGGTGCCAGCAAAGAACAAAGTTCACCCTGGGGATTTAAATCTAAGTTAGAAAAGACATTAAAACTCAGATATAAAATATAATAAAATGAGGAGACCACAGTATATTCCATTTGGGATTACTTTCCCTGGCTTGCATTTATGTTTTAGGTCCACTGAGCACACTTCTTGGTATCTTTAGACAACGTTTCACATACTATAGGTATTCAGTAATACTTACCGAAAGGATAAAGGGTGGATAATTTGCTGGATAAGTTGCTCCTCCTCAAGGAGGGGCCCTGAGTGCTACAAGTATGATGAAATCAATATTTGAGGAAAAATGGTTAAACAATTATTTCATGACAAAACAATTTTTAGAAGTTTTAACACTGTATCTTCTTAGTTCCAGAGCAGACATGCATTTTCCCTGCTGGTCTCTCTTCAACTATTACCAGTAGTACTGCAGCAAATATTTCATGGCTAAATATATCTGTCTTTAGAGAATGGACCTCTAATTGACAAAGTAAGTGATTGCTAGATAAAAAAGCCAATTGCTGCCCATTTTTAAATTTTGATATTGGCATTGTAAAGGGCAAGCAGGGTGGAAGGATTTGAAAGGCCAGGAAAGAGAAGGCATTCGACAGCAGAGGATGTTTTTGGTGTACGTAAAAAAGAACAGTTGGAGAGATGGAGATGTAATAAGCTATCAGCAAAATGCCCTTTTTTACTTCTGAGATCTCCAATGTGTGAGAAGCCAACCATAAAACTCAGACATAAGTGAGATATGAATATTCTCCAAGCTGTCCAGGTTTGAGAGTAATGAAGAGTACCAATTTCTTTTTAGAAATTATTTGTTATCTTTATAGACTCTACGCAAACTTCTCGGGAGCAAAATATGTTTTCTTATGACTTCAAAAGACATTGAGAATTGATGCTCAGTAAGAATAAAACTGATTGTCATCTTCTGCACACAAAGCTACTGATACATATGTGGTAGATATCCCCAGTTTGTAATTATGTGAAATTAAACTCACAGGATGAGTCACTTTCTGAAGGTCATAGGTAGGATAAGATCCTAGATCAGATTATATTCTTCCTAATTCAATTTTCACTTTATTCTCTTTCTCTCTCCCTTCTCTATCCTCAAAAGTTGACTAGTTAATTAGAAAACCTTCTGTTGTTTTCACTGTAATAACCACATGGCTTCATGTGGTAGTAAAATCAATAACAGAAATATTATTTAAATTACCATAGTTATCCAAATCTGAGGACCTCTGAATTGGGTTTTCTTTTTCATGAGCTGATAGTTGAAAGTTCTGTTGTATCTGTCAAAGACAGAGACACATTTTCCTCACTTCTTTTTTTTTTTTTTTAAGGGAAAATTTCTACAAGTAAGCTCTTTGAAGTCAGGAAAGTCTTATTTTCTGTGGAATCCCTGGCACCTACACCAAGTACATCAGAACTGAATAAGTCTTCATTGAATTAAAAAAAAAAAAAAAAAAAAACAAGAAGAGAAAAAAAAGGAACACATTTTCTTTAAGAAAACACTTGGAGACTCATTAGTTCACTGTTTCATTCATTCATTCATTCATTCATTCATTCTTTTATTTGCCATTTATTTATACCCCACTATGTCCAATTCTATGCTAGGCTTTATAAATCAGAGATGAAGAAGATATTTTTTTTGTCTTTAAGAAACTAAAGTCTCTTGGGAAGACAGGTATGTAAACAGATAAATTAACACACAGCCACACAATGCTCTTGCAGACATTCAACCAATACACCATAGGCCCACAGGGAGCACTTTCATGGGTGAATGGAGAGTTGGGGAAAGCACTACCTAGAAGGAAGTGTTTAAACTGGACTTAGCGAGATGAGTAGGAGTTTGCCACACCAAAGAGATGAGAATGCATCTGATGGAGTCTCTAGACTTTTCAGAGGTTATTGGAAAGACTCCTGGCTTAGAGCTATAGGGGTTAAAATCCAAGCTCCCTGGAAATGTAGAACTAGCCTTAGTAGCTGGCCAGGGGAGTGTTTAGGCAAGCTGCCTAAAATAGGGCAGAATAGACCAGGAAGGCTTTATCTCCAGCTGCATGGAATGGGAGAAAAAAAAACACAGGGGAGGAGAACTGAGTTCTTTCCCAAGATCCACCTCAACACTGAAGCACAGACAGAGCCTTTAGTAGAGCAACTATACCAGTTTGAAAGTTATGCCAAGCATGCCATTACTTGCCTGAATGAATTGGCTAGATGTAGAATGAAGCTGAGAAATCGATCATACACACACATACACACCTAAAACCTATACATAATACGGGGCGCCTGGGTGGCTCAGTTGGTTGAGTGTCCGACTTCAGCTCAGGTCATGATTTCGCCACTGGTGGGTTCAGGCCCCACGTCGGGCTCTGTGTTGACAGCTCAGAGCCGGAGCCTGTTTAGGATTCTGTGTCTCTCCTGTCTCTCTGCCCCTCCCCCACTCACGCTCTGTCTCTCTGTCTCTGAAAAATGAATAAACCTTAAAAAAAAACATATACATAATAGGCTTTCTCCTACTTTGGTTCATACTGCCTTCCTGAAGAGGTATGACAACACTTATATGTTGTAACTCCAGAGGGAAGGAGGAAGAGTCTATTCCCAGAAAACTAGAATAATGAAAAAAATCACTAAGTTCTTGCAAACATTTCTCCCCCTTACTCCCAAATAATCTTATTGTGACAACATTAAAAATGGCTGATAGAAGTCATAACAGTAGTAATAGCTGCCCCAGAAGCATCCCACAGCCCATGCTGCCTCAACCCTTCGTGGAAAAAGCAATCTCTACTCATCCCATGACACAAACACATAAACACCATCACTACCACCACTACTGATGTGAGAAACAAAGGCAAATGAAAAATTAAATTTCCTTACTGCCTATAGCCAATTGACAAGTCCTTGAAACAGGCAGAGTGACCTTCCTCTGGGAGCTCAGCTCAGCTGCCTTGATGATGACACTTTGCTAAGGGCAGAAAGCAGTCTTAGCTTAACAGTATCCTAACCTCCAAAATCCTCTAAGTCTACTTAAACGTTTATAAAAATTCCTTTGGAAACTTTCTTTATGCCCCCCAAGATATATGTTGGCAATCATACCCCAAGCTTATGGCCCACTGATATACATCTGAAGGGTCTCATGACTGAGCTAAACAGTAGTAAGTGACCTTTTCCTAACAATAGCTAGCCGCCTCAAGGTCCTGGAAACTTTGTTTCCAAAATACCTTAGAGAGTTATGCTATCCCTAACCCCCTCCCAACCTGAAGGTGTATAAATCAATCACTCTTCACAACCCCAATAAGATCTTTCTGCCCATGGATCCTGTGCCCTGAGCTTTAATAAAACCACCTTTTTACACTGAAGACATCTCAAGAATTCTTTCTTAGCCGTTGGCTCTGGACTCTGACACTCCAAAGCACATCAGCACCACCACCACACATGTGTCGAATCCTTCCGTTCCCAGTGTATGTTTACCTCACCATCTTTCCTACCTTCATATGTTGTGCACCATCACAAATTTGGATCAAACAATAGATCTTTCTGGCTACTGCTAGACCAAACTCTGTAGCTAAGAACTCCCAAGGAAGGAGGAAAAGAATGCTAGAACATCATTTGGAACATGTATTTAGCAGCAGCATCTTTGGCTCTCTCACATTTCTTCAGTGACCTCAGAAAAAAATTATTGGACTTTCTAATTGCCTCTATTTTTATTATGAGGAGGCATATGCTTTAATTGTGTTATTAAAACTTTCTATTTTGTTAATTATACAATATCATGAATATTCACATAAAAATTTTTTTATGGACATAGGTTTTCATTTTTCTTGGATTGGTACCCAGGAGTAGAAGGTCGGATCATAGTGTAGGTCTGTAATTAACTTTATAAGTGAGTGTTCTAAAAATGCTAATTAGGCCATGTTGGTTATGTTGTTCCATCTTCTATATCATCAATTTGATAGGAGGGATTCTAAGATGGGCCCTATGATCTCCACTCTCTAATGTTACTCCCACAATTAAATTGTGTTATATGACAAAAGAGGATTTTACAGATACCATTGTAAGAGACCAGAATATCCCACTTCAAAATACGCCTCTTTGGCTTACAGATTGTTTTGAACTGATTATTTTGAGAAACCACAGACACACGAGAAGCTCTGAAAATAGAGTAGAAGCTACCCTTTTGTAATGTACATTTACATTTATAAAGGAAATCTCCATTTGTAAAGGGTATCTCCTTGTCTGTACTGGGAAGAGAAGAGTGACAAGAGACTTATATCAATAGAGGAGGCATCAATTAACATTTGCATAATAAATATTCCTCTTATTTACCATACTTTTCTGAGCATTCCCCAAACTGGACTCCTTATAGCCTTTCCACTCAGTTTTTAGCTGAAGGTGATAATTAAGCCTGAATTCTAAGCCACCACATCGAGAGTTACTCATTTCCCTTGGTATCTTCCAAGAGGTACACATGTTAATAAACTCCTGTTTGCTTTTCTTTGATCTGTATTTTGCTAAAGGAACCCCAAAACTTAGAAGAGTAGAGGAAAGATATTCTACCCCTTCCAGCTGCTGCAGAATTAAAGTTATTAATCAGTTGACCTTATGATAGGGAGATTATCCTAGTGGACCTGCTACATTTATATGAACTCTTTAAAAGCAGTTTTCTCTGGCTGGTAGCAGAGAAGGAAGTCAGAGAGATTTCTTCGAGCATGAGAAAGATGAGAAAGATGTGATGCTCCATTGCTGACTCTGAAGATGGAGGGAGGCAAGCAGCAAGAGACGCAGGTAGCTTCTAGGAACTAAATGTCTAATGCCAACAAACAAACAAGAACCTAAGGCTATAGCTACAAGGAATTGAATTCTGCTAACAGCCTGAAGGACCTTAGAACCGAATTCTTCCTAGAGGATATAGAGCCCAGATTAGCTGATGATACCTTGATTTTGGTCTTGTGAGACATGGGGGAGAACCCATTTAAGTCCACCTTGGCTTCTGACCTACAAAACTGTGTTGTTCTAAGCCACTATTTTTATGCCAATTTGTTATGCAACAATAGAAAACAAATACTAACTTTTTTTTTCTAATTGTTTTATGATTTATTCTTTCCCGGGTTGTAGATTTGCCTGTTTATCTTTTAGTTCTGACACTTTTTGCTTTATGTACTTTCATTATTTGTTATAAGTTTCATAAACACTTAAGATTGCTATATCTTTCTCATTGATTGGTGATTTTATTATTTTAGAAATTTCTTCTTCATCTTTGGTAATACTCTTTGTTTGGAAGACTTTCTTGTCTGATATTAATAGAGCCATGCCAGTTCTCTTATGCTTACTATTGCAGAGTATTTCTTTTTGTTAATCTTTGGCTTTCAACACATTTGTGTCTATATATTTAAAATGTGTCTCTTGGAGACAGAATATAGTTGACTCCTGCCTTTAAATCTAGTCCAGGGGTCAGCAAACATTTTCAGCAAAGGGCTAGATAGTAAAAATTTTAGGCTTTCTAGGCCATATGGTTTCTTTCAAAACTACTCAATGTGTGTTGTAGCACAAAAGCAGCCATTGACAATCCATTTATATATTCCACCCAAATCTTATTTACAGAAATAGGTGAGGTTTCTGGTTCCTAATGAAACATGCAAAGAACTTGGAAGTTGTCATTTTGTCCTAACAAGTAAAAAGCTGAATAAAATGAAAACAACTCTGCTCAGATCCTTCAGAGAATTGAGATCACATGGCAAAACTCTGCCCTCAAAATTGAAAAGACAGGCAGATACAGAGAGTCACAACTTATTGGAGCCAGGAGCAGAAATTTCCTCAGGAACCAGTACCGGGATCAGAAAACCTAAACTGTAATTGATGAATTGCTGGAGGCTCAGTGTGAACAATTATGAGGTTAAAAACTCCTTGGGGGATCCAATCTTAGGAGGGTGCCCACACTTTTGTTTTACATCCAGGAGTGTGACCAGATTTTCATAGGAAATATTAAAGAAAAATCTTCTTGTGCTTCCAGCAGTGGGAAGAGAAAATTAATCATTTTGAAATATGCTACAGTATTCTGTTTTTACCAGAGCTTCTATTTTACAAGAGCTTCATCTGATGGGGCTTTATCAGAGCCTAACCTACTTAGAGGGAAATATCCAACTATAGCCCCCTCAAGAAACCTTGTTCCACCTAAGTGTGTGGGGGAAACTGAGAAACATTTGTAAAGTTCACAGTCCTGGACACAGGCTCATTAAAAGACTGAGACCTGATCATAAGATTATATAACACTTCCCTTCCCCACACACCACCTTACCACTACATCACTATCATGGTTCTTTTTACCCAGTACATTATGTGCAGCTTTCTTTTTTTTTAAGGGAATCCTTTTTTTTTTTTTAATGTTTATTTATTTTTGACAGAGAGAGGGACAGAGCATGAGCTGGGGAGGGGCAGAGAGAGAGGGAGACACAGAATGGGAAGCAGGTCATGACCTGACTCGAAGTCGGACTCTCAACCGACTGAGCCACCCAGGCGCCCCCATTATGTGCAGCTTTCAACAAAAAATTACAAGCCATATTAAAAGGCAAAAAGCACAGTTTGAAGAGGCAGAGCAAGCACCATAGCTAGTCTCAGAAGTATCGGGAGTGTTGGAATTATCAGACCAGGAATTTAGAATAACTATGATTAATATGGTAGGTTCACTAAGTAGACAAAGTACACAAAATACAAGAACAGATGGGTAGTGTAATCAGAGAGATAGAAATCCTAAGAATAAAAAAGGAATGCTAGAGATCAAAATTACTGTAACAAAAATAAAAAATATATTGATGGGCTTATTAGTAGATTGGACTCAGCTGAGGAAGAATCTCTGAGCTGGAGAATGTTAGAAATGTTAAAAGCTAAAATAAAGAGAAAAAAACTAACAAAAATGGAGTAGAATATTCAAGAACTGTGGGACAATATACAAGGTGTAACATATTCATAATGGGAATACCAAAAGGAGAAAACAGAAAGGAACAGAACAACTGAAAAATTTCCCAAATCAATGGCAGACATCAAACCACATATTCAAACAGCTCAGACAACACAAAAAAGGATAAATGACAACCCCCAAAAAACAACAACACGCCCCTCCCAACTACACCTTCACATCTCATGTACAAACTTCAGAAAATTAAAGATAAAGAAAAAGTACTGGAAGAAGCCAGGTGGGGTGGGAGAAAGAGTGCTTACTTATAGGGGAAGATAAGAATTACATCTGAATTCCCTTCAGAAATTATGCAAGCAAAAAGAGAGTGTAGTGAAGTATTTAGAGTGTGAGAAAAAAAACTCCACCAATCTAGAATTCTGTATCATACAAAACTATTCTTTAAAAGTGAAGGAGAAACAAAGACATTCTCAGACAAATAAAATTGAGGAATTTTTGCCAATAGACCTGCTTGCAAGAAAGAAGTTTTTCAGAGAGGAGGGAAATAATATGGGTCAGAAACCAGGATCTACATGGAGAAAAGTAATAGAGAAGGCAAAAATAAAGGTAAAATAAAAACTTATTTTTCTTATTCTTAGTTGATCTAACAGATAACAGTTGTTTAAAAAATAATAGCAACAATGTATTTGATAATTGTATCTTATGAACAAGTGAAATGAATGGCAATAATGATACAAGAGATAGGAAGGAGGAATTAGGAATATTTTATTATTATAATGTGCTTATAGTACTTGTGAAGAATTATAGAATTATTTGAAAGTGGACTTGGATTAGTTGTAAATGCATATTGTAAATTCTAGAATAACTAAAATAAAAATTTAAATATAATTGATATCCTAAGAAAGTAAAGAAAATGGAGTCATATAAAATGCTCAGTTAAAACACAAGAGACATAAAAAGGGTGGAAGACAAAAATAGGAAGAAATAACAAGGCCAATAAGTAGAAAACATTAGCAAATATGGGAGCTGTTAATCCAAAAGTATCAATAATCATCTTAAATATCAGTGGTTTAAAAGAGATTGTCAGAGTAGATAAAAAAAAAAAAAAACCTAGACGTTATGTTGTTTACAAGAAATCCACTCTAAATATAAAAATGAACATAGATTAAAAGTATAGGGATGGAGAAAAACACACCATTCTAACACTAATAAAAATAAAGCTAGAGTAACTATATTAATTTCAGACAGAGAAGACTTCAGAAAAGAAAAAATATCAGAAATAATGAGAGGCGTTACATAATGATAAAAGGGTCAATTCTTTAAGAAGATATAACAATGCTTAATGTGTATGCACCTAACAACAGGAGGGTCAAATTCCATGAGGTAAAAACTGATAGAACTGCAAGGAGAAATAGATGAATCCACTATTATTCTTGAAGACTTCAGCACTTCTGTATATACTGAACATATCTAGCATGCAGGCAATCAGTAAGGACATAGCTGAGCCCAATACCATCAATCAACTGGATATGGGTGACATTTATAGAATATTGCATTCAACACCAGCCAAATACACATTATTTTCAAGTTCACGTGGGCTATTTACTGAAGTAGACCACATTCTGGGCCATAAAACTAACCTTCACAAATTTGAAAGAATAGAAACAATACAATACATGCTCTTAGACCATGATGGAATTAAAATAGAAAGGTAGCTGGAAAATTCCTAAATACATGCAGATTAAGCAACACTGTTCTTAATAATACACAGGTCAAAAAAGAAATCACAAGTGCAAATTAAAAATACTTTGAACTAAGTTAAAATGAAAATAAAATTTATCAGAGTTGTGAAACGCAATGAAAGCAGTGCTTAGAGGGAAATGTATAGCATTGAATGCACATATTAGAAAAAAAGAAAGACCTAAAATCAATAATCTCTTTCCATTTTAGAAATCTAGAAAAAGAAGAGAAAATTAGATCCAGAAGAAGTAGAAGGAAATAAATAATAACAATTAGAGCAGAAATCAGTAAAATTGGGAACAGGAAATCATAGAGAAATTCAACAAAATCAAAAACTAATGTTTAGCTTTAGATGAATAAAATTGATAAGTCTCTATCCAGGCTAAGTAAGAAAAAGAAAAAAGAGAAGACACAAAATAATAATATCAAAAATAAAAGCAGGGACATCCCCATAGTTCCCATAAACATTAAAAAGTTAATAAAGGGATGCTATGAATAACTGTATGCCCACGAATTTAATAACCTAGCTGAAATGGACCAATTTTTTGAAAGACATGATCAGCCAAAACTCACACAAGAAGTACTCAATCCAGATGGGGCTATATGTATTAAAGAAATTGAATCAATAATTATTAGCCCTTAAAAGTAGAAAGCACAAAGCTTAGATAGGCTCACTTGGGAATACTACCAAATATTGGAGAAAAAATTCGTACCAATTCTCTCCAATCTATTCCAGAAGATAGAGGCAGAGGAAATACTTCCTAACTTATTCTATGAGGCCAGTATTACACTAATACCAAAACCTGACAAAGACATAACAAGAAAAGAAAACTGAAGACCAATGAACATTGATGTAAAAATCCTCAATAAAATATTAACAAATTAAATCCAGCAAGTTATAAAAAGACTCATACAACATGATCAAGTTGGATTAACCTCAGCTATGCAAGTCTGGTTCAACGTTCAAAAATCATTTAATGTAATCCATCACATCAACAAGCTAAAGAAGAAAAATAACATGATTGTATTAATGGATGCGGGTAATACATCTGACTAGATCCAATATCCATATGTAATTAAAAACTCTCAGTAAACTAGGAACAGAGAGGATTTTCTTTAATTTGATAAAGAACATTTACAAAAACCCTAAAGCTAACATCATACTTAATGGTAAGAAACTAGAAGTTTTTCTGCTAAAATCAGGAAAAAGACAGGAATGTCCACTCTCACTACTTCTTTTTAACATAGTACTGGAAGTGCACCTAAGGCATAAGACAAGAAAAGGAAATAAAAGAAGTACAATTTTGGAAGGAAGAAATAAAAACTATTCGTTCACAAATGATGTGATTGTGAAAATGTCGAAAATCCCCCCAAATCAAGAAAACTTCTTGAAGCTAAGAAGTTATAACAAGGTTGCAATATACAAGGTTAATATATACAAAAGTCAATGGCTTTCCTATATACCAGCAATGAACAACTGGAATTTGAAATAAAAAACACAATACAATTTGGAACCCACCAAAATGAAATACTTCAGTACAAATCTAACAAAGTATTATACAATCTATAAGAAGAAAACTATACAACTCATGGACAAAATCAGATAACTAAATAAGTAGAGAGATATTTCATGTTCATGGATTGGAAGACTTAATATTGTCAAGATTTCAGTTCTTCTCACCTTTATGTGTAAATTCAGTGCACTGTCAATCAAAATACCAAGTTATTTTGTGAATATCAACAAACTGATTCTAAGGTATTTATAGAGAGGCAAAACACCCAGATTAGCCAACATAGTAAGAAGAAAGTTAGAGGATTGATACTACCTGAGTTGGAGACTTACTATAAAGCTACAGTAATCAAGACAAAGTGGTATTGGCAAAAGAATAGACAGGTGCACCTGGGTGGCTCAGTCAGTTGAGCATCCACCTCTTGATTTTGGCTCAGGTCATGATCTCATGGTTCATGAGATTGAACCTCGTGGTGGGGCATGTGCTGAAGGTCCAGAACCTGCTTGGGATTCTCTCTCCCTCTCTGTCTGTCTGTCCTCCACTTGCACTCTCTGTCTCTGTCTCTCTCTCAAAATAAACATTAAAAAAACCCAAAACTATTTAAAAAAAGAATAGACAAATAGATTGATGAAACAGAACAGAGAGCTCAGAAATAGACCTACATAAATATAGTCAATTGATCTTTGACAAAGGAACAAAGACAATACAATGAAGAAATGATTTTCAACAGATGGCACTAGACAGTTAAGTGTCTAACTCTTGGTTTCAACTCAAGTCATGATCTCATGGTTCGTGAGTTCAAGCCCTGCATCAGGTTCTGTGCTGACAATGCAGAGCCTGCTTGGGATCCTTTCTCTCCCTCTCTTTCTTTCCCTCCCTGCTTGCTCTCTCTCTCTCTCTCTCTCTCTCAAAATAAATAAATAAACTTAAAAAATGGCACTAGAACAACTGGGCATCTACATGCAAAAAAAAAAAAAAGACTCTATTTACAGAGTTTACATCCATCACAAAAAATTAACTCAAAATGAATCATGGACCTAAATATAAAATACAAAACAGGAAAACCTAGATGATCTTGGATTGGGTGATGAATCTTTAAATAAAACACCAAAGGCATGATACATTAAAGAGATAATTGATAAGCTTGGCTTCATTAAAATTAAAAACTGCTATTCTGCATAAGACAATGTCAAGAGAATGAGAAGATAAGCCACAGACTGGAAGAAGAAAATATTTGCAAAAGATACATCTGATAAAGAACTATTATCCAAAATATACAAATATACTTAAAACCCAACAGTAAGAAAATTAAAAATCCTGTTAAAAAATGGACAAAATAACTGAACAGATAATTCACCAGAGAAGATATACAGATGGTAAATAAGCATCTGAAAAGATACTTCACTCACATGCATTAGGAAATTGCAAATTAAAACAGCAAAATACCACCACACCCGTTAGAATAGCTAAGATCCGAAACACTTTTAGCACCAAATGCTGGTGAGGATGTGGAACAAGAGGAACTCTCATTCATTGCTAATGGGAATATAAAATGGCATAGCCACTTTGGAGGACAGTGGGCAGTTTCTCAGAAAACTAAGCATACTCTTTACAAACTACTCAGTAATTACACTCCTTGATATTCACCTAAAGGAGTTAAAATTTCTTTCCACGCAAAGACCTGCACATAGATATGTATGGCAGCTTTATGCATAATTGTCAAAACTTGGAAGCAACCAAGATATCCCTCAGAAGATGAATGGATGACTAAATTATGGTATATCTATCAATGGAATATTATTCAGCACTAAGAATAACTGAGCTATCAAGCTAAAGATAGGGAGGAAACTTAAGTGCATATTACTAAGTGCAAGAAGTCTATCTGAATATGCTTCATACTATATGACTCCAACTATAGGACATTCTGAAAAAGGCAAAAAAAAAAGGAGACAGCATAAAGATCAGAAATTGCAGGGTTTGGAGGGAGGGAGGGATAAATAGGCAGAACACAGAGGATTTTTAGGGCAGTGACATTATTCTAAATGATACTATAATGGTGGATACATGTCATTATATGTTTGTCAAAATCCATAGAATGTACAGCACCAACAGTGAACTTTAGTATAAACTATTGATATTAATGATAATGATGTGTCAATGTACATTCATTGATTTAAACCAATTTTAAACTGGTGAAGGATGTTGATAGTGGAGGAACCTATGTGTGTGCGGGGGCAAGGAGCATATGGAAATTCCCTGTATGCTGCCTAATTTTGTTGCAAACCTAAAAATGCACTAAAAAATTAAATCTAACAGGAGTACTGATGCATAGGGGCACTTGTACCCCAGTGTTTATAGAAGCACTCTCAACAATAGCTAAATTATGGAAAAAGCCTAAATGTCCATCAACTGACGAATGGATAAAGAAATTGTGGTTTATATACACAATGGAATACTACGTGACAAAGAATGAAATATGGCTTTTTGTAGCAATGTGGATGGAACTGGAGAGTGTTATGCTAAGTGAAATAAGTCATACAGAGGACAGATTCCGTATGTTTTCAATCCTATGTGGATCCTGAGAAACTTAAACAGAAGACCATGGGGGAGGGGAAAAAATGGTTAGAGAGGGAGGGAGCCAAAACATAAGAGACTACTAAAAACTGAGAACAAACTGAGGGTTTATGGGGGGTGGGAGGGAGGGGTGGGTGGGTGATGGGTATTGAGGAGGGCACCTGTTGGGATGAGCACTGGGTGTTGTATGGAAATCAATAAAAAAAATAAAATAAAGACAGGCAACAAAACAAAACAAAAACAACAAAAAATTAAATCTATTTTTAAAAAAATAGGTGGTAGGCTGGATGTGGCCTGTAGGATCATAGTTTGGCTATGCCTCATTTAGTCTAATAATCTTTGCCTTTAACTGATGTGTTTAGTCCTTTCATTTTTAATGCAATTGTTGATATGGTTGAATTTGAATCTACTATCTTGCTATTTGTTTTCTATTTATCTCATATGTTTTTTGTTCCTCTGTTATCCCTTTTCCCACCTTTTTTTGGTTTGATCAATTCTTTTTATTATTTTGTTTTAATTTCTCATTTTTTTCATTATGTTCTATTGGTAGCTCTAGAGGCTATAATATGCATCTGTAAATTATCTACCCAGAGTTAATATTATATAATTATTACATATTATATTATATATTATAATATTAATATTATATAATTTTAAATTTAATCTTTTTAAAATGTACTCTACTACAAAGCTGTAATCATCAAGACAGTAGGGTATTGGCACAAAAACAGACACATAGACCAATGGAATAGAATAGAGACTCCAGAATTGGACCCACAAATGTATGGCCAACTAACCTTTGACAAAGCAGGAAAGAATATCCAATAGAAAAAAGACCATCTCTTTAACAATGGTGCTGGGAGAACTTGACAGCAACATGCAGAAGAATGAAACTAGACCACTTTCTTACACCGTTCACAAAAATAAACTCAAAATGGATGAAGGACCTGAATGTGAGACAGGAAACCATCAAAACCCTACAGGAGAAAGTGGGAAAAAACCTCTCTGACCTCAGCCGCAGCAATTTCTTACTTGACACATCTCCAAAGGCAAGGGAATTAAAAGCAAAAATAAACGATTGGGACCTCATGAAGATAAAAAGCTTCTGCACTGCAAAGGAAACAATCAACAAAACTAAAAGGCAACCGATGGAATGGGAAAAGATATTTGCAAATGACACATTGGATAAAGGGCTAGTATCCAAAATCTATAAAGAACTCACCAAACTCCACACCCAAAAAACAAATAATCAGTGAAGAAATGGGCAGAAAACATGAATAGACACTTCTCTAAAGAAGACATCCAGATGGCTAACAGGCACATGAAAAGATGTTCAACGTCACTCCTCATCAGGGAAATACAAATCAAAACCACACTGAGATACCACCTCACGCCAGTCAGAGTGGCTAAAATGAACAAGTCAGATGCTGGCGAGGATGTGGAGAAATGGGAGCCCTCTTACACTCTTGGTGGGAATGCAAACTGGTGCAGCTGCTTTGGAAAACAGTGTGGAGGTTCCTCAAAAAATGAAAAATAGATCTACCCTGTGACCCAGCAATAGCACTGCTAGGAATTTATCCAGGGGATACAGGAGGGCTGATGCATAGGGGCACTTGTATCCCAATATTTATAGCAGCGCTTTCAACAATAGCTAAATTATGGAAAGAGCCTAAATGTCCATCAACTGACGAATGGATAAAGAAGATGTGGTTTATATATACAATGGAATACTACTTGGCAATGAGAAAGAATGAAATCTGGCCTTTTGTATCAACGTGGATGGAACTGGAGAGTGTTATGCTAAGTGAAATAAGTCAGGCAGAGAAAGACAGATACCATATATTTTCACTCTTATGTGGATCCTGAGAAACTCAACATAAACCATGGGGGGAGGGAAAGGGGGAAAAAAGTTACAGAGAGGGAAGGAGGCAAACTATAAAAGACAAATACTATAGACTCCAGAATTGGACCCACAAATGTATGGCCAACTAACCTTTGACAAAGCAGGAAAGAATATCCAATAGAAAAAAGACCATCTCTTTAACAATGGTGCTGGGAGAACTTGACAGCAACATGCAGAAGAATGAAACCAGACTACTTTCTTACACCGTTCACAAAAATAAACTCAAAATGGATGGAGGACCTGAATGTGAGACAGGAAACCATCAAAACCCTACAGGAGAAAGTGGGAAAAAACCTCTCTGACCTCAGACAGACAATACTATAAAAGACAAATACTGAGAACAAATGAGGGTTGATGGGGGGTAGGGGAGAGGGGAAAGTGGGTGATGGGCATTAAGGAGGGCACCTTTTGGGATGAGCACTGGGTGTTGTATGGAAAACAATTTGACAATAAATTATATAAAAAATAAATAAAATGTAGAAACGTAGCATCATTGTAATTCCATTACCTCCTCATGCTTTGTGCTGTTATTACATATTTAACTTCTACATACATTGTAATCCCACCTCACAATGTCATTATTTCTGCTTTTTTTTTTTAAATGTTTGTTTCATTTATTTTTGAGAGGGAGAGAGAGTGCAAGCAGGGGAAGGGCAGAGAGAATGGGAGACAAAGGATCCAAAGCGGGCTTTGTGGGGCTCCACTTCACGAACTGTGAGATCATGACTTGAGCTGAAACCAAGAGTCAGATGCTTAACCTACTGAGCCACCAAGGTGCCCCACTACTTCTGCTTTAAACAGCAATCTTTGTTTTTTAAGATTAAGAAAAGAAAAAAATGTAAACCTTTATATTTAGCCACATATTTACTATTTCTAGTCTTCCTCATTCCTTCCTGTAGATCAGAGCTTCCTTCTAGTGATACTTCCCTTCAGTCTGAAAAATCTTCTCTTTCCCTCTTTTTTTTTTTTTTTAATTTTTTTTCAATGTTTTTTATTTATTTTTGGGACAGAGAGAGACAGAGCATGAATGGGGGAGGGTCAGAGAGAGAGGGAGACACAGAATCAGAAACAGGCTCCAGGCTCCGAGCCATCAGCCCAGAGCCTGACGTGGGGCTCGAACTCACGGACCGCGAGATCGTGACCTGGCTGAAGTCGGACGCTTAACCGACTGCGCCACCCAGGCGCCCCTCCCTCTTTTTTTAAATTGAAGTATAGATATGACATTACTTTAAGGTGTGAAGAATTTTCTTTAGTGCTTGCTGTAGTGAAAGCATACTAATTCAGCTTTCATTTATCCAAAAATGTGTTTACTTTTGAAAGGTATTTTTCCTTGATGTATGATACTATGTTACTTATGCACCCCTCCCCACTTCTTTAAAGATGTCATTTCATTGTCTTCTAGCCTCCATGTCACTCACATTATTGTCCCTAGAGTGGCTTTTAAGATTTTTTTCAGCAGTTTCCAAAAATTGTGTAGTGACTATATGTGTTTTTTTAAAAATGTATTTAGAAAAAAAGGACACTTGTATTTGCACGTTTGTGGTTTTCATGAAATTTGACATTTTTTTCAATTATATGTTTTTTTCTGTCTCATTCATTCTATTTTCCTTCTATGACTCTAATTACAATTAGACTACTTTATGTCCCACAATTCACTGAGTCTATTTTAAAAAATCATTTTATTCTCTTTTTACTTCACATTGGATAATTTCTATTGATATATCTTGAAATTCATGACCTTTTAGTCTGAAGTTGCTAATCTGCTAAGTCTATCCACTAAATTTTTAATTAAAAATTAATGCTGTAAATTTCAATTTTAGAATTCCTGTTTGGTTCTTTTTTAGTTTCTAGTTTTTCTTTGGGATTTCTCCATCTCATTAATCATTATGTCCATATTTTTCTTTAAATCCTTAAAAATTTAAATAATAGACTTTCACAAGTCTTTGTTTTTTAATGACCACATTTGGGTGATCTGGTGAATTTGTATCGACTACTTTTTCTTTTTTAATGAGCCAAATTTTCCTACTTCTTCACATGTTCAGTAATTTTTGACTGTATCCTTGACATTGTGAATGAGTCCTTGTAAAGTATATGGTTTATATTCTTTCTTTAAAAAATGTTGAATTTTATTTTGGCTGTTAGCAAACTGGCAACTTATTTTGATACTGTTGAGACTTGCTTTTAGGCATTACAGAGTAGTTTTAGAGTGGTCCTAGGGCATGATCCTTACTCCTAAGTAGTGGTCTTCTTGGCATCTTGCATAATACCCAGGGTGTTCAGTAAGATCTCTCCATTGTGACTCAGCCAGAACTCCTGCGTCCCCAAAGACTGTGCCTCTAGTGTCTGTTATGCTCTTAAACCCGTTGCTCTAGGCTAGACTTCATGGGATTTCTTCCTTGCCCATTCTCCCTATCCCTTGTCTGAAAATCAAGAGGGAATCCTCAGAAAGCTCCCTCTTTTTCTGGGTAGCTCCTTGAATTTGGGTACCCTGTACTGAAAATTTCAGATGCTTTAGCACCTCCCATATTCTATTCTCTTACTCCTCAGCTCAGGGGACTATCATGCTCTTCTAGGAGTTCACCATCCAATGGTTGTAAAATTGTTACCAGGTAAAAAGATGGGTAAGTTGAGGGCTCACCTCATGTTTTCCTCTTTCAGGTATCAGTCTTTTGCTGAGTATTTCCTGAAAAACGGTTGTCTCATATGTTGTGTTCAATTTTATAGTTGTTTTTGACAGGAGGGAAAACTTAATATAAGGTAGGAAGTATCCTCTCAAGACTATCAAACTAAATTTCACTTGCCTGCAATTTCAGAGTATCTTTTCCAAGTGCTTCTTCCAATTTTCTTTCAAACTGATAGTTTCACCTTGAATTATTTAAATGTAACAAAATGTATTTAAAGTCTCACTGGAATGCCTAAATGACATAGAAACTGAACTGTTGGCTGGCAGGTGGCAGCTGGTAAGGTAGTGCTTCAAATCATTATCTATCAGATAACAATTGAAGAACCGCATTTAAAGGCTTATGAAATTGAGTTACATGGACAAGTATGGATGTATAAAAAATGTTTACTTTAGTTCTAATGGTAATGTCCAAGACATCCTTGCTAGATCACTGATAAAACTCATGACCAGGTGTAGAAAACACACAAACACACACACAAACAAACAAAAACAAAAACAAAATGTTTTGGCTGTGGTCCCATTTCTCCTCTTTTTTTGCTGCCTTGTTCAACTATCTATATTGGTCTATTTTCCAGGCTACTTTTTTCCCCCTTGGGCCAATTCTATTCTCTTATAAGTTCTTTGGGATGATGAATTATGCAAATAATTCTGTTACTTTGCCATTTCTCAGGTTGCATATTTATCAATTGTATTGACTATACCATTGGCCCTTCCTAATTCACACTCTTAATTATATACAAATTAATTAGGTTTCATGATGCTCTGTAATTCTGCAGTATGATTCTTCTTTCTCTGTTATGGTGAAGGAGATATGGCTAAGCCTTTTGATTGTTGGTAGGAAAGATCATCTTTAAAGTGAGTTTTACATGACCGGTTTTTGTTTTTTTTTTTAACTCAGCCATCTTGCTTACATTATTATTTCTTCTTGGATCATACTATTCACATTCCCACTCCTGGATAAAAATATGCAGTGAAAAAAATATTGTTTTGGAATGCTTATTCTATGCCATATAAAATCTTTAGCACAATGATAAATATATAGGTAACTAATCCAGGAAGTGAGGAAATACATGCAAAAGGAAAGGTGAGGGTTAACTGTACTAACCCTCAAAACTATAGCATAAAGTAGTATGATTAAAACACTGAAAAGAAAATTACCTGACCAAGAGTGAAAATTACTTAACCTTCTGATCCTCAGTTTCCTTATGTATGAAATGGGTTAACAATGCCTGCATCACAGGTGGTTATGAAGATCAAATGAGATCATGTGCACAAAATTCCTAACATTGGCTGGCCATAGAGGATGCTTACAAAACATTTATTTCCTTTTTGTCCTCCTATACATGAAATAAACTTTTTCAGCCACTATTATCAATCTTACTTTTTGTCTAATGAATGAATTTTCTGAAATTACACAGGTATTTGTAACTAAGTAAGGGTAAAACTTAATCTCTTGGGAATACATTATCCCCAAATGAGTATAGAGTAAGCAGAAATTTTAGTGAGGAAATATGAGTGAGGGAGGAGTTTCCCTCCCCAAAGTCAGCATTATGATCAACAAAATCATTATGAAATATTTATTGTTTGGCTAAAGGTTTTATGCTAAGGAAAAGATAGACATTATTAATGATTGAATCAGCATGTTTTCCTTAATAGTATTAAGACAATATAAACATAAAGTTATCCATACTTGAACAATGTTCCATTGTTATTTTTATTAAAAATTTTTTTAATATTTATTTATTTTTGAGAGACAGAAACAGAGCACAAGTCGGGGAGGGGCAGAGAGAGAGGGAGACACAGAATCCGAAGCAGGCTCCAGGCTCTGAGCCGTCAGCACAGAGCTGGAAGCAGGATTCAAACTCACAAACCGTGAGATCATGACCTGAGCCGAAGTGGGACGCTTAACCGATTGAATCACCCAGGCGCCCCTATTGTTATTTTTGATTCCAATACACTCTACTTTAAAAAACTTTATTCATTTCCTCTGAGCAAAATTTCTGCCTCTGATCTCTTCCTAGAGCTTCAGAGCCAAATTTCTATTTTCTCACTAGACATACCTGATCTTGCAGAGGCCTTTCAAATGAAACATATGCCTTGTTGACCCAACTTTTTCACCTCATATTTACCCTCCCCCTTTGTAGACCCTCCACTGTGGGGCATCACCAGGTGCTTGGTTGCTGAAGTTAAAAACTTCAGAGTCTTCTTCCACTACTCTCCCCTCAGCTTCTATTTTCAGATAACTACCATGTCTAGGGATTTTCCCTTAAAATATCATTAATTTATATATTTTCTCCATTATGAAGTTTATAAGACCATATTAGAGAATAATTAAAAAATAGAAAAAGAAAATAAATTGCCTGTAGTGCCTTAATACAATAGTTCTTATTATTTATTACATTTATTAATACAATTAATCTAATTATTTTATTATTTCAGTGTATTTCCTTCCTGTCTTTTTTCTTGTACTTCTGTTTGAGTTTCTGGTTTTAGTCTTCTTTTTTCTTGAGAATTTGAGTACTTTTTCTAAGAGTTTATTTATTTATTTTTGGGAGAGAGAGAGAGAGAGCACACAAGCAGGGTAGGGACAGAGAGAGAGAGAATCCCAAGCAAGCTCCATACTGTCAGTGCAGAACATGACATAGGGCTCCATCTTGTAACCATGAAATCATGACCTGAGCAGATATCAAGAGTCAAGTGCTTAACTGACTGAGCCACCCCATGCCCCTTGAATACTTTTTGATACTACAAGATGCTTCGGGTTTATCTTGTATTTTCTCTGCCCAGGAACCAACCATTTCTCTAAGGACTGGTTCTTTATATTGATGAATTTGGGCACTGGGCATTGGTACATTGCTGTAATCAAAGATATACGCTGGTCCACGGGGTGGTTCCTATCTGGATTCTAAGCTATGTTCATTGCTTGGGTTTAGCTGTTTCTAGGCACATATGCCAGAATGCTAGGGTAGGCAACCAAGAGTCTACTAATAGCTAGGTGTCTCCTGGAAAAGAACTTATGCTAAGGAAAGGAATCAAGTAGACAAGTGTGGACAAACACAAAGTCCTTCTCATCTAAGGGGGAAGTAATTCTGACTAGGTGTGGTAGGTGATGTTTGAATGTGTCCCTGACTCAACATTCCTCGCATTGCTCATCAGATTTGTGTCCTAGGCAGGAAAACAGTTGTCTACAAGTAAAAATGGGATGTTGTTTTCACTATGAAACTTCATAAGGCAATAGATGCAAGATAGATTGGCTTTGGTGTCCCCTACTCCCAACTGTAGGGAGTATGAAAAGTAGGAATAACTTACCCTGCAGCATTGGCACATGATGGCTCATAGTTTTTGGCACTTTTAAGATGCCTGTCAATACATTCTCTGAAGTGGGGCAGGGGGAGTGCCTGGGTATTCCACAGAAGGAGTGGGTGGACTGTAAGAGGCTGCTGTGTTTGGTGGAGAGACCACCCACTGGTGGGGCTAAGGAGGAAAATTAGATGATACATGAAGCCTGGCTGCACTACCTCTGAGATCCCTCAGGGGGCTTTCAGAAATACTTGAGTCTGCAGAAGCATGGAATCCTAAAACAGCAGACATAGTAAGGGTCAAATTAATTTGGGCTGTTAGTAGCACTGTGGCACTATGGAAGACACATAAAATCTCACTTAGGAAGCTCAGACTACCTCAATGGTTTTCTAGCCTGTTCTTCACTTAGCATTCTCTTCTGAGCAGTTTTTCGTGTTCTAGTACGGCCTTTGAAAACTTTTTAACAAAGATAACAGAAATGATAATGCATAATGTTTTAACAAAGATAACAGAAATGTCAATATATAATGTTTATTGAATAAACCAGGCCCTTTGCAAAGGTTATCTCATATAAATGTCACAGTTCTGCAAAGGAGAGTTATATATCCCCATTTTGAAGATAAGGAAAATGAGGGCAGAAGGAGGTGTAATAACGCCTGAGTTTACCTAGCTAGTGAGTATAGAATCACCTTACTCTAACATCCATACTTTTCCCAACAGTATCTCCTTGCTTCTTGTAACATTTTAATATTCTATGGAGTGGAAATACCATAATTCACTTAGCCAAATGTCCCCTGTGGTTGGATATTTAGGTCAGCTTATTATTATCATCATTTTTTTTTTTTTGCTGTTATAAACAAAATGAGGTGAATAGCTCTTATTATTTTTGTGGCAGTGCCCACCTCAACATTCTGACCACTTGAACTATTTGTCCTAAAATTATTTGTATTTTCTTGTTCCTGTAGCCTTCCTCATACTTATTCCTTCTTCTGGAGGGACTGAAAGTTACATACCTTTTAACATGCTACATACCCAGGCAGAAGTGTCACTTGCTTTTTTGTGGCCCTTGGCCTGTGTTGATGCCTCCAATAGGGTTCTAATCACTCTGATTTTCATTGTAAATTACTCCATTTCCCCCATGCCTTTGTGAGCTTCTGGGGCCAAGCTTCAAACTTATTCATGTAAGGCACTTGTTAAAATGTAGATGTTTAGATCCCATAATAGGCCTACGAAGTAGAATCTGTAGGCTTGGGACCTGGACATCTACATTTTACAATATACCTGGTAAAATCATCCAATCTACCTGGGTGATTTTTATGGACTAAAACCGAATGTTCAAATTTGAGGATCACTGCCCCAGTGTTCTGATCACTGATAGGATGCATGAGAGGGCAACTAGTATTCCCACAAAGACATTCAATTAGCTCTTTTGTTGCAGATGAAGACTATAGGGAAAAGAAATACTTTTTGGTCTCTCCATCTGAGTGAACTTCTGTCATATTCTAGAAAACAATAAAATGACAATGATCATGATGCAAAATTTTATTTATTTTATTTATTTTTAATAGATAATCTATATAATATGACACGTTTAAAATATATAAAAAATGGTACAGTGAAAAGTCATTCTCCTTCCAATCTATATCCTTCAGTGCTCTAGCCCCTGCAACCCTTAGAGGTAACCATTCTTCTCTGTGTGTGTTTTTTAAAGATTTTATTTTTAAGTAATCTCTACACCCAACATAGGGCTCAAACCTACAACCCCAATATCAAGAGTTGCATGCTTTACCGACTGAGTCAGCCAGGGGTCCCCTTCTTCTGTGTGTTTTTAAAAACAGGCTTGTAATTTCAGAAAGTGATGTACATTAGCAGTAAGTTTGTTTAGAGTAAGGATCACACCTTTTTTAGAGAAAAACTTTTAATTTTGAAATAAGTATAGATTCACAAAAATTTGCAAAAGTAGTATAGGCCACTCCTGTGCACCATTCATGCAGTTTCCCCCAATAGATATATTTTATATAACTATAGCGCAATAGCAAAGCCAGAAAATTGACATTGATAATGTATGTGTATACTGCGATGCTATTTGATCTGATGTATAGATTCATGCAACCACTACAACAATCAAGATACTTTAGAACTAGTTCATCACCGCTGCACATTACATAAGTTATCATGATCTACTACTGTTATTTATCAGTTCAAATGAATTATAAAAATCTTACCTTATTTTAAGTTTCTTCATCCTCTTCCCTTTATAATATGATTGTCTTAAATACCTCCTTCACATACATTGAAAAGCATATCAGACAATGTGATTTTTGTGTCAACTGTCAAACATAATTTAGAAAACTCAAGAGAAGGGGCACCTGGGTGCCCGACTCTTGGTTTTGTTTCAGGTCATGATCTCATAGTTCATGGGGTTGAGCTCTGCGTCGGGCTCCGTGCTGAAGGTGGAGGGCCTGCTTGGAATTCTCTTTCTCCCTGTCTTTCTGCCCCTCCCCTGCTCACATTGTCTCTCTCTCTCAAAAATAAATGAACTTAAAAAAAAAACCCAGAAAACTCAAGAGAAGGAAAGTGTTTTATATTTATTCATATTTGCATTTTTTCATTCTTTCTGTTATTCTTTCTTTCTTCTGGATATTCCAAGATTCTTTTGTCATTTCTTCATTATGAAAATAATTGTCTGTAGCTTTCTTTTGGAGTGGATCTACTAGCCACAAATTCTCTTGATTTTTTTTTTTTTTTTTTTTTTGGTCTGAGAATGTGTTGCTTTCTCCTTCATTCTTTAAAAAAATTTTTTTAATGTTTATTTACTTTTGAGAGAGAGAGAGAGAGAAAAAGAGAGAGAGAGAGAGAGACAGAGAGACAGAGCCTGAGCAGGGAAAGGGCAGAGAGAGCTGGACACACAGAATCCAAAGCAGGTTCCAGGCTCTGAGCTGTCAGCACAAAGCCCGATGTGGGGCTCGAACTGATGAACTGAGATCATAACCTGAGACGAAGTTGGAAGCTTAACAGACTGAGCCACCCAGGTGCCCCCCTCCATTGATACCCGAGATGGTAAGGGTGCCTCAGTATACTGGCTGGGGGAGAAAGTTCAGGTTCCCCATTAAGCCTCTGCTGACACCACTAGGCTGGGCATGAGAGCCATTTTGTTACTGTTCCCTTACTGGCATCATGGAAGAATAGGGATAAAAGTTATGGCTTCCCTACTAGGCTTTCTCTGACACCACCCAGAAAAGGATGGGTGAGAGTGGAAGCTGAGGCTCCCCACATGGCCTTTGTTGATGGGATGGGCATGGCACAGCAGATTTTTCAGTGCTGTTTGGCTGGAGTAGGCCAGTTTTTATCTAAATATGTGTTGTATCTCTGGGCTGCTTGTTTCCTATTCCTTTGGTTTTTCTTGGGGGCTCTTCTTGTCTTTTCTCATTGACATTTACAGTTTAACAACTTCTCTAGCTTCCAGTGTAGGATATATTAAGTGAGAAGAAAACACAGAGAACTACCTCTGTTGTTCCTCAGCTCCCAAGATCTTCAGCTGATTTGCCTGCTTTTCTCCACCTTTCAGAGCCTTTTTATGTATGTTTTATGTATAATGTTCAGAGTCTTTAGCTGCTTTTAGGGGCAGAGGAATAGAGATAAGTGGATCTACTCCATTTCATGCCAGAAATGGACATGATCATGCAATATTTATTTATTTATTTATTTACTTATTTTAGTTTATTTATTTATTTGGGAAGAGGCAGAGAGAGAGAGAGGGAGAGAGAGAGAATACCAAGCAGGCTTTGTGCTGTCAACACAAAGCCTGAGGTGGGGTTCAAACTCGTGAACCATGGTATCATGACCTGAGCAGAAATTAAGAGTCAGATGCTTAACTGACAGTCACCCAGGTGCCCCTATTTATTTTTGAATCCAATTTTCAGGTGAAAGCATGGGACTTTGATGGAAAAAACAAAAACAAAAACAAAAAACCTGATTATTTTTCTTTTGTCCTCTTCATTTTACCTGATTTTCCAAAATCCACATTACTTCAATTCACATGTCTATATTGGCTCTTGTCTGCATATAGCATGTTTGGGAACCTAGTGAAGCATCCAAGAGACTGGGACAGGGAGGGAGATATAATTATGGAAGGACCCAACACTAGAATGACAACTATGAGCTTTTGGCTCTGGGGGACAATTTGAAGTGTTCAGTCTACAATGATGGTGATTAGGTGATTTGTCCAAACATATGGTGAATGTGAGGTGTAGAAGCAGAAAAGTTACTGGAGGCTGGGGCAGAGTATAACCACAGAGTATCGGGCTGTGCTGAAGACATGCAGAGGGCGGGACCAGTGAAGCAGGACCATCCCCTGGGGCTTACCCCCAGGGGCTGCTTCCAGTTCGTCCACTAGCTTCTAGGTAGATCCAACAGGAAAGTCTCTCTTCAAGTTTGTTGAACCAGCATTTGCTGTACATCTACTATGTTCAAGACCCTGTAGAGTTAGATTAAAAACAAAAATATCTGAGATGCGATTCTTGTTAGCAAAAAGCAGATAGTACAGAAGCTCCCCATTTTGTGGATTCCTTTTTCATATTATTTATCTCCTGTGCTTCACAGGACCAGACCTCACATGTCCTTTCAGAGGATAATTTTACCAGAGAGAGGGAGCATTAAAAAAATAAAATAAAATCAAATAAAACACAAAGAGAAAAGCCTCCCACCCCACAGCCTGAGGTAGCTCTAAGAGCAAGCATTAACCTGACTTCTGTGATAGTGCAAGATGTGCCCAGGTGCCCTCCCAGTCATTGGGTGGGTGTCATGGCACACTCCACACACCTGACACTGCTCAGGGAGAAGCCAGGCAGCTTATGACAGCTTTCTCAGTCGAAGAATATCTGGCCTAGCAGGCAGCAGCTGGCAGAGACAAGGCTCAGCTGATTGTGATCCTTAGCTTACCTGGGCAGTGACACACTCAGCCCTACAGGGAGTGGCAGTGTCAGAGGCAGGGTATGATGTCCCGGAGAAACGTCCTCAAAATCCTTTGCATTGGGCTGATGCTGGCTATTGCCATCACTGTCCTCCTGGTATTTTATACCAAGAGGACTTTACAAAAGTTGATTTTGAGAAGTCTTCAAAAGAAGCTTCATTTGCCTCTGTCTGAATGGAACAAGACAGTGATAAAGAGATTCTCTCACTTGGAGGTGGATTTGCAGCATCTGAGTAAGTTTATGACATTAACTGGGAGGGATGGGGTGTGTGTGTGTGTGTGTTTACGGCATGGAGAGAAAAATGAGTGAGAGACCACATTCTCATTTCTCGGTTGCTCATTTAAGCATCTGACATTGAATTCTATCCCTCCAAATGGGAGGTAAGTGACAATTAGTAGGAATTAGAGCAAGCCATTGAGGGGAGGGGAGCAGGATGTTTCTATATGAGGTGTGTGTGTGTGTATGTGTGTGTGTGTGTGTGTGTGTGTGTGTACATTTGTACACACTCATGATCACAGGTACATGCATGCAGTCAGGGAGATTAAGGCTCAGTATAAAAATCCCAGAGACTGACTTATTTCACTTGGCATAAGACAGATACCATATGTTTTCACTCATATGTGGATCTTGAGAAATTTAACAGAAGATCACGGTGGGGGGCAGGGGGAAAAAAGTTACAGAGAGGGAGGGAGGCAAACCATAAGAGACTCTTGGTTACTGAGAACAAACTGAGGTTTGATGGGGGGTGGGGGAGAGGGGAAAGTAGGTGATGGGCTTTGAGGAGGGCACTTGTTGGGATGAGCACTGGGTGTTGTATGGAAACCAATTTGTCAATAAATTATATTAAAAAATAAAGTAATGGATTTAAATTAGAAAGAAAATAAATACAAAAATAAAAATCCCAGAGAGGCTCAGGAACAACTAGGCATAGCCTGTCCTTAAGCTTTTGAGTGGCAGGAGCTGTTAAACAGCGGTGACAATCTCTGGGGCAAAGGTCTCCTTCCTATGTTGCTGTGAGCTCCCATCAGGAATTAATGGGGCCTTGTTAGAGGATCTAAGATTGAATCCTGATATGGCCATGATAGGCAAGTGCTTATCTCTCTCCTGGTCTGTAAATGGAGATGTAAGAGGTCCTTCCAGACCTCACATGGTTGTAAAATATATGCAGAAAATGCTCTGTAAACTGATGTGTATCACACTTTAACTTCTCTTTTTTAAATTGAGGTATAACTGACATCAAACATTGTATTAGTTTCATGTACACAACATACTGGTTCAATATTTATATATTTTATGAAATGATCACCAAAATAAATCTAGCTAACATGTATCATCACATAGTTACAAAATTTTATATGCAAATAGAGTATTAACTATAGTCACCAGTCTGTACATTATATCCCATAACTTATTTATTTTATAACTGGAAGTTTGTACCTTTTGATGTTCTTTGCCCATTTCACCCACCCACCCCCATCCCTACCTCTGGCAACCTCCAATCTATTCTCTGTACCTGAGCTCATTCCCCCCGCCATCCCCCCCTTTTTTTAGATTCCACATATAAATGAGATCATTCAGTATTTGTCTTTTTCTGCCCGTCTTAATCAACTTAGTATGATGCCCTCAAAGTTTACCAAATTTTAACCTCTTATGAATTCTTGTGTTTATTTTTTTATTCTGGCTCACCATGAAACCTAATGCCTCTGAATTTTATGTGTCTCAGGATCTGACTCCATAGAGGGGAAGCAGCTGTGTTTCCTCTGCTCCCAAGTGACGAGGATCTAATGCTTGTGTGCATGAAGGGAGGTGCTGAATGTGTGAGCAGAGAAGTAACTTCACAGATGTATGGCTTTGTGCATATGGGGGCTGGAGTCAGGGAAAGTGCCTTTTACAATGAGAACTGAGTGTTATCAGGGTTCAAGGTGAGACCAAGGGATGGATGGAAGGACAGACAGGAGGAGCAAAAGGTAGAATTTATATGGAGACTAGAGGAAAAAAGGAAAACAAGATGGAGGGAGAAAGAAGAAAGCACCATAGCACTGTCTACCTCTTCCCTCATAAGATTTGCATATTTTAATGTGGAACAAGTTTCTGAAAGGCAAGTTTCCTAAGGGATGGTTTAGTGAATGTCTTATCATTCTATTCTCTGTACCTGGCATGTAGAAATTAATAGATGAATAAATAAATGAATGAATAGAAAGGGAGAACAGAAGATAGGCAGACAAGGATGAAGGGAAGAGGGATACGAGGCAAGAAAGTAGATGAAACACAGAGACTGTCACATCCAGAAGCCCCAGCTCTGAGCACACTCCAGTGGGTTAACATTAACTATGAATATATGCTTAGTGCAGCTTCACCAGGGCACCCAGACCATACTGGTATGGTCTCCCCAAACCCAGGACTCGTCCTACTGGCTCAGCCTCCTCTGGCCTTAACATAGCAGAACTTCTACCTAAAGCCTGGCTACTCTTTCCTTCAATTGGGACACAGTATGCCTTGAGAGCCACCCAGAGCCATTGTGGGTACTTCCCCTTCCTTCTTTGCAATGACTAGTTCCTCCTTTTCTTGATATTCTCAGTGCTTCCCATGTTTTATTCACTTTAAAATGATACGGTGTCAGGGACTCCCTACCACCTGAGATGAATTTCAAAATGTCTTCTGGACTCTGTTTCCAGATCACAACTGCTATTCTTTCCTAAAGGGATTCCTGAATTGGAAGCTTGTTCAATTTACCATTCTTGCTGCTCATTGCCTCCAAGGAGATTGACAAAAATCATAACTCAATAAGGATGCCTATGCAAATGATGTAAACTATCAAAAACAAAAGCAAACACATAATGATAATTGTGGGAAGGGTTTAAGACTCTTAAACCAATTTCCTAGAACCTCCATAAGGGTACTTAAAAGTCCCACCAGAGAGACACCATTGGGTTTTCCCCCTTTGGGTCGTGGAAAGTTTCAGTATGTCATGGGGATGGTCTAGTGACGCTGTGTTCATCCTGTTGGATTCTGCACTTACGTCCTCAAATTGATTCTAGGGTGTCCAGGTCTAAACAATTTCCATTGACAGCAGTGATGAAACAGAAAAATCAGATATTCCCCAAGAGGAACGTTAGAGGAATTCAAAGACACAGAGAACCCCAGACTACCCTATGACTCTCATATACTTAGCACAGAAAAGTTTGACTAAAAATACTATTCAATTTGGAAAACTATAAAAATTCTGCTCTCGTTTTTATTTTCTACTGGACCAAATATGCTTTGGCCATCTTCTTTTTGCCTTAAGCATTTCCCTGGCTGTTTCTCCTTCCCTTTGGGCCAGTTTTATGCCACCTTCCAAACATCCTGCTCTAAGTTGCACGGACTTCCCTTCTTCTCTTTTAGGGGCTGTATATTTAGCTGAAATTCAGCCCTTGTTCTTCTCACCAAGCTATGTGCTGTGGCATGGGACTGCACCCACCCAGAGGAAATTCACACTTAGGAATGTCCCCTCATCAAGCTGGTGCCCCTGGGCTGCAATCATCCAAACACTTTCTTCTAACTTGCAGGAAGGTACTAGATGGTCTAGAAGGTGATCCTATCAATTTGGTTGGAATTTAGTGTGGGTTTATGGGGGATTAGTGGAAACTAAGTGGGTCCTTATGGTGGACTGCTTTATCATTTTGGGGTTTAATGCTGAGGAGTGTCATAATCCATGCTGGGCTTGGGAAATATTAATCAGCTCTAGGTTTGGTCTGACTGAGGAGAGTCAGAAGACTGTCACAGTAGCCCTTTACCTTATTATGAAAACCTGGCTACCTTCTTACCTCTGCTAACATTTCTCTGGTTGACCTCCCTGACAAGTTTTCTCACTCATTACAGACTTTGTAATGGCTCCTGTTTCAGTCTTTATCTCTGCCCCCAATACTGCCATCCCCTGGATGATGCAGTGTCAGGTGGATGATTCACTCAATACCTTGCCCTTCCCACCTGTATAGTTCTTTGCCTATATCTCACCTCACATTTCTATGGTGCATTCTGGACTTTGTCATCTCCCAGAATTGCTCACCCCAGAAATGACAAACTAATGCTGTCCATTCCCGGTTGAAACCTCATGACTGCAGCATATCCATCCAATTTTTCTCTTTAATAGTAACATTTTCCCAAGTCTTCTCTTGCCAGTATCCACAACTCTGTTGCATACTTGCTCTGTTGCACCTTCCTAAGAACCTCCAACATCATGTGAAATCAATTGCTCATCTTCTATGCCTTCACCCAAGTGCTTGGCACTGCTGGAAAAGTTCTCATAACTGAACCATTACAAATTCATGGTCACTAGTCCCAGTTAGCTCTCTCTGGCTCCATGGTGCTTCTGTGTTTCAAAAATCAGGTTTCACTCCTATTCCTTATCATCACAACTTTAAAAAGATTTCCACTTTTCTCAGTCTTCTTCACCATTTCTCCCCACCCCTTCCCCAGAAGAGGAAACAGAAAACAGAACCAAACTTTATTGCATGCTAGGCCCTGTCCTTAGCACTTGATATATATTAATCCACTTAGTTATCACAGAAACCCTGTGAAGCACTTGGTAAATCTAAGGCACCAAGAAGAGAAATCCACTGGTCAAGGTCACACAGGTAGGAAAGGGTAGGGCTGCCTGGCTAAGGAGCCTGAACTTTTAACATCTATGTGGTAAGTTGTTGGATAGGATCAGTCTTATTTGCACTCACCTTATCAACTAGCCAGAGGAGATGCTCAGTAAGTCTTTGGTGACTCAATTGTTCAGATGAGAGTCAATAGGGAATCAGGCTGGAATGGAATGAAAAGAAAAGGATGAATTCTACCTTGAAGAGGCATACTGTCCATACATAGGCAACTGAATGGAGGTAGGGAAACAGTCAAAGGAGGCCTGAGTTTGGGGTGTTGGGTAGGTGGGAGAACAGTGGTTGGTACCATTTGTAGAAATAGGGAGGTAGCCTCAGGAGATGAGTTCAGTTGTTAAGGAATTTGGGGAACTTGGAAAACAGCAAAATGAGAGACATTTTCAATAGCCGGCTGAGATGAAAATGATGAGGAGGAGGACCAACATCAACTGAGTATGTACCGAGTGACAGGTACAGTTTTAACTGGTTTATGCGTACAAACTCATTTACTTATCCTCAAATCTATGCAGCAAGTGCTGTTATTGTCCCTATTCTACAGATGGGGAAATATAGGTTAAGATGTTTTGCTGAGGCCATGAAATTGGTAGTGGCAAAGGTGAGATTCAAATTCAGGAAGTCTGACTCTAGAACTACAGATTGTGTGTTGGGGGTGATAGTGGCCTTGAGGTGAAAGGCAAGGCCTTGGGGACAAATGAGATCACCAAAGACAGGAGGGGACAGAGGACAGGAGCGAGGTAATATTTGGGGGACAGGGCAGAGGAGCTTGTTGGATCCCATCTGTAATTCTCTGATGTAGAAAGTACTCACTGAAAGAGAAATAATGGCAGCAGAGCCAGGACAAGTAGAGGTGAACCTGGCTGGGGATGAGTGTCAGAGTCAGGTGACATTGGTTTGTTTTCCTCTGTTGATGATATTCCTAGCTGACTGGTCATGTGCCCAGGCTCCAAGATGGAGCTGTATCATGGGCCTTGTACCTGGAGACAAGGCCACTGGTTTGGATGACACTGAGAAGAAGATATATTTAATATAAAAATCATACTCAGCTAAGCTGGCTTTCTGTGAGATACTGATAGGTTTTCCTGCTTTCTTTAGGTAGGATGATGGTAAGTCCTGGATTGCCTAGAATAGTCCTGGTGTACACCTGTTTTTCTGGTGATACATGTTGCATAATTATTAATATCACCCCATCTACTCTGAAAACTGTCCCAATTAGATGGATTAATTATATCTTCATCACTAATTTAGGGACATTAGGTCTTTGAGAGGATTGGCAGGCCAAAGCACTCACATTAAATAGGTTCTTTTTTTTTTCTTTTCTCTTTCTCTGTGGAGTTCACAGAATTGAGCTAGAGGGAGTTCAAGGTACATATGATGAGACTCTCCAAGTAGAAATCTTATAGGGTTATTGTAAAGGTGACATAAATAATGGATGGAAAAATGGTCTGAAATTTGTGGGCCATCTTCCAAAATAATTGCTATTGATGTCATGGATCTGAGAAGGACTCTCCTGCATAAAAGTGTCCTCTGCCTGGGTCTGTCACTATTCTGTGTTTGGTTGTTGTTGTTTTGTTTTGTTTTGTAAAGGCAGTGTTTCTCAAATTAATGTGACAATTACATTTATCTGGAACAATTGTTAACAATTCATATTCCCAGGCTCCGCCCCAGACCTACTGAATCAGAACCTCTGGACGTGGGGGGGTGGGGAGGGTGGTTGGGGGGTGATAGAGGGTAGGGGAGAGGGGAAAATGGGTGATGAGCATTGAGGAGGGCGCTTGTTGGGATTAGCACTGGGTGTTGTAAATAAGTGATGAATCATGGGAATCTACTCCCGGAGCCAAGAGCACACTGTATACACTGTATGTTAGCTAACTTGACAATAAATTACATAAAAAAAAAAAGAATCTCTGGTGGAGACCTGACTTCAAACTTTTGAAGATATTCTTATGATCAAACAAGTTGGAAAATGTGGGATTAAGACATCTCCAATTTAAAAGTTCTTGGCAAATCAAATATATAAGTGAAGGGAATGGTGGATAGTGGTGGAGGTTGAAATAGATTTGCCTTTGTTAGCCACTGACACCATAGTATGATGTTTCTTAAACCTCATAGTACAAAAAAATTACTCCTTGATTTTGTTCAAAATATAGATTCTGGTAACCTCTCTTTCCTCTATCTCTACATGACCCTAAGATTCTGATTTAGTTGATTTGGGGATAAGCCTGAATATTTATATTTTAAAATAATCACAACAGAACATTTTGATATGTGTTTCTTGACTTTTATTCTGAAAAATGTTAGTTCATTATCAATCTGTTTCTCAAGTGACAGTTCCTAAAAGAGGCTTAGAGGTGTGGGACTCAGGACAGATAAGCCCTGATAAAGGTTTAGGAGAGGTGTGTTCTAGTGCACACATGGTCAGGACAGCCTTGCATAGGTCTGACAAGTTCCTTTGACATACTACATCCCCTGGGTCAAGAGATCACACGTGTCAGAATTTGGAGAGGAAAACATTTCAAGACAATTTGGATGGAAAACAATGCCCAGATACCTAAGGATTACCTGAAATATTTTCTCTCCTGTCCTTCGTTTGCAGAAGAAAGTATGAAATTGGGTATGAAGCAACAAGAAAATGTGGACAGCACAGTGGAGAGGGTGAAATATGAAGAACATCCTGTTCAAAAGGCATTGGAAGCCAAAGCAAGTGAGACCAAAGAGCACAAACCCAAAGAGATACTCTTCCCAGACGCACAGCTTTTCAGGCAGTGGGGTGAGGGTCCAGCAGAAAAAGGCTGAGAATTTTTTCCGGAAGTTTGGTTACAACGTTTACCTCAGTAAACAGTTGCCCCTTAATCGCAACCGTCCCAGACACGCGAGATTCCATGTAGGAGGAACCAATGTTGAGTTGCCGAGGGATCTTGTTTTAATTTGGAGATGAGCTTTGGGAGAAGCTAAAGTCAAGGGTTGAAAGAGAGTTGAGGAGTGAAAAATTGATGGGGAAGGAGTTCAAGACACAGAAAGTGCTGGCAGGCTGACTGAATCTTGTTTTTAATCCATTTTATAATAGAAGCTCAGAGAGGATGACTGACTAGTCCAAATGTTTATGCTCCTTGGAGATGGGCAGTGATGTCAGGAAACATAGATCCTTGAGAAATCTGATGATGAATTTAACTCAATTGTTCAGATGAGGAAACTGAGACTGAGAACTTGGAAAGACCCTGGTGTTTTCCTCAAATTCTCTGTGTGGACTCCTCTTTGTTATTAATTCTATTTTAAAGAGACTTCTCTTTCTTTCTCCATCAGTTTCTCCTTCCTTTTTCTCTTTTTACTTCTCCCACCCTCCTTCATAAGCTTTACAAATAACAGCTTTGTTGAGATATAATTCATATACAATTCATCAATTTAAAGTGTGCAATTTAGTGATTTTTAATATACACATGAACATTCATGTATAAGGTTTTGTGTGCACATATGTCTTCACTTTTCTTGGTCAAACCCTAAGAGTAGGATTTCTGGGTTATGTTATAACTCTATATTTAACATTTCAAGGAACTGCCAGACTGTTCTCCAAAGTGACTGTATCATTTTACATTTGCTCTGGTAGTATATGAGAGTCCTGATTTTTCCACAGACTCACCAACATTTGTTATTATTTGTCTTCTGATAATAGACATCCTAGTGGTGTGAAGCGGTATACCATTGTGGTTTTCATAAAATTTGCATGATGTCTAATATGCTGCATATCTTTTCATATGCATATTGGCTATTTGTATATATTAAATGTCTATTCAGAGACTTTCTCTTTTTTAAAACTGGTTTATCTTATTACTGAGCTGCAAGTTCTCTTTATATATTTTACATACAAGTTCCTATCAGACATATGATTTACAAATGTTTTCTTCCATGTGAATTGTCTTTTCACTTTCTTCATGGTTTTCTTTGTTACACAAAGGTTATTAATTTGATTATGTACAATTTATCTAATTTTTTTCTTTGATTGCTTGTGCTTTGGATGTCATATCTAAGAAACTATTGTTTAATTCAAAATCATGAAGATTTATGCCTTTTTTTTCTAAATGTTTTGTAGTGTTAATCTTACATTTCAGTCTTTGGCCCATTTAAAATTAATTTTTGGACATGGTGTGACATAGGGGTCCAACTTTGTTTTTTTGCCTATGACTTTATAAACTGTTCTAGCACCCTTTATTGAAGAGACTACTTTTTCCACATTGGATTATCTTGGCACCCTTGTCAAAATCAATTGGCCATATTGTTTTCTTTGCCTACTCTTGGCTCTAGAGCCGACAGAATGGGAAGAGATATTTGCAAATGACACATCAGACAAAGGGCTAGTATCCAAAATCTATAAAGAACTCACCAAACTCCACACCCGAAAAACAAATAATCCAGTGAAGAAATGGGCAGAAAACATGAATAGACACTTCTTTAAAGAAGACATCCAGATGGCCAACAGGCTCATGAAAAGATGTTCAATGTCTTTCCTCATCAGGGAAATACAAATCAAAACCACACTGAGATACCACCTCATGCCAGTCAGAGTGGCTAAAATGAACAAATCAGGAGACTCTAGATGCTGGAGAGGATGTGGAGAAAGGTGAACCCTCTTGCACCGTTGGTAGGAATGCAAACTGGTGCAGCCGCTTTGGAAAACAGTGTGGAGGTTCCTCAAAAAATTAAAAATAGATCTACCCTATGACCCAGCAATAGCACTGCTAGGAATTTACCCAAGGGATACAGGAGTGCTGATGCATAGGGGCACTTGTACCACAATGTGTATAGCAGCACTTGCAACAATAGCCAAATTATGGAAAGAGCCTAAATGTCCAACAACTGACGAATGGATAAAGAAGATGTGGTTTATATATACAATGGAATACTACTTGGCAATGAGAAAGAATGAAATCTGGCCTTTTGTAGCAACGTGGATGGAACTGGAGAGTGTGATGCTAAGTGAAATAAGCCATACAGAGAAAGACAGATACCATATGGTTTCACTCTTATGTGGATCCTGAGAAACTTAACAGAAACCCATGGGGGAGGGGAAGGAAAAAAAAGTTAGAGAGCAAGGGAGCCAAACCATAAGAGACTCTTAAAAACTGAGAATAAACTGAGGGTTGATGGGGGTGGGAGGGAGGGAAAAGTGGGTGATGGGCATTGAGGAGGGCACATTTTGGGATGAGCACTGGGTGTTGTATGGAAACCAATTTGACAATAAATTTCATATTTAAAAAAATCAGTTGGCCATAAATGTAAGAATGTATTTCTAAATATCAATCTTATTTCATTCATTTATAGGTCTAACCTTATGCCAGTAACTCACTGCACCTTTTGTAATAACAGCTGCACCTTTTGTAATAAGTTTTGAAATCAAGCAGTATGAGTCTTTCAATTTTCTTCTTGTTCAAGACTGTTTTAGGTATTGGGAGTTTGAATTTGCAAATGAATTTAAAAACAATTTTTTTAAGTTTATTTATTTATTTATTTTGAGAGAGAGAGAGAGAGAGAGAGAGAGAGAGAGAGAGAACAGGCACAAGTAGAGAGTTGCAGAGACAGAGGGGGAGAGAAAGAATCCCAAGTAGGCTCCATAGCCCAATGTAGGGCTGGAACTCACAAACCATGAGATCATGACCTGAGCCAAAATCACAAATCGGATGCTTAACTGACTGAGCCACCCCGGTGCCCCAACAATTAAGCCTTTCAATCCATGAACATAGGAAACCTTTGCATTTATTTAGGTTTTCTTTAATTTCTTTCAACAATGTCTTGGGTTTGACAGTATAAGTTTTGCCCCTTTTTTGTTAAATAGGCTTATCTTTTTGATACTATTGGAAGTGAAATTATTTTCTTAGTTTCATTTTCAAATTGTTCATTGAAAGTCTATAGAAACACAAATGTTTTTTATATATTGAATTTGCATCCTGCAACCGTGCCATATTAATTTATTAATTCTAATAGTTTTTAGTGGATATTTTAGAATTTTCTATATATTAGATTATGTCATATGTAAATTGAGAAATATGTACTTCTTCCTTTCCAATATGATGACTTTTATTTAATTTTGTTGTTTAATTACCTGGCTAGAATTTCAGTACAATGTTGAATAGAAGTGGTGAAAGAGGGATTTTGTTTTGTTCCTCGTTACAGGGGGGAAGCATTTACTATTTCACTATTATGATGTTAGCTGTGGTTTTTTGTAAATGCCCTTTACAGAAATCTTGTTCTATTTCTAGTTTGTTTAGCGCTTTTTTTTTCTTATTATGAAGGGGTGTTAAATGTTGTCAGGGTCCCATGTTGGGGGTTCTCTCTCTGCCCCTTGCCTGTTCACTCATGATCTCTCTCTGTCAGAGAGAGAGGGAGACAGAGAATCCCAAGCAGGCTCCACACTGTCAGCACAGAGCTTGACAAAGGGTTCAAACCCACAAACCATGAGATCATGACCTGAGCTGAAATTAAGAGTCAGATGCTCAACCAACTGAACCACCCAGGTGCCCCTAAATAAATAAACTTTAAAAAATGTTGTTAAATGCTTTTTCTGTGTCTATCAAATTGATCATGTGGTTTTATTTATCATCTATTGATATAGGGTATTACACAAATTGATAGTAGGATGTCAAACAAATCTTAAATTCATGGCATAAATTCTACTTGGCCATGGTATATAATTGTTTCTATATGTTGCTGGATTTAGTTTACAAGTATTTTGAGATTTTTGTGTCTCTATTTATAAGTATTGGTTTGTAGTTTTCTTTCCTTGTGATATTTTTTGTCTGATTTTGTAACTAATACTGGCCTCACAGAATGACTTCTATATTTTGGAAACATTTATGAAGAATTGGTATTAATTCTTTTTAAATACTTGGTAGAATTCACCAGTGAAGTGAAGTTTGTTGTATTTATCTTCTTGGTTACCATGTCTGATTCTCTACACTTGTTCCTGTGGGTTCAATTTTGTGGATCTTTTTTTCATAAGTAATTAGTGATTAGTAATTCAATCTCTTTATTTGATGTAGGTCTATGTATATTTCTATTTATTCTTGTGTCAGTTTTGATAATTTGTTTCTTTTTAGGAATTTGTCCATCTCATCTAAATTTTCTAATTTGTGGGAAGATTGTTTATAGTATTCTCTTATAATATTTTTTTATTTCTGTAAGGCCAATGGTGATATCCCACTTTTATTTCTGATTTTTAGTAATTTGAATATTCTTTATTATTTTATTGGTCAGTCTAACTAAAAATTTGTAAATTTTATGTTTTCAAAGAACCAACTTTTCACTGATTACCTCTATTGTTATACCTATTCTTCATTTTATGTATTTCTACTCTCATCTTTATTATTCTCTTCCTTCTGCTTGCTTTGGATTTAGTTTGCTCATTCTTTTCTATTTTCCTTTTTTTTTTTAATTTTTTTTTCAACGTTTTTTATTTATTTTTGGGACAGAGAGAGACAGAGCATGAACGGGGGAGGGGCAGAGAGAGAGGGAGACACAGAATCGGAAACAGGCTCCAGGCTCCGAGCCATCAGCCCAGAGCCTGACGCGGGGCTCGAACTCACGGACCGCGAGATCGTGACGTGGCTGAAGTCGGACGCTTAACCTACTGCGCCACCCAGGCGCCCCTCTTTTCTGTTTTCTTAAGGAAAGAGACTAGATTATTGATTTGAGATCTTTCTTTTTTAAAAAATATACTTATTTACAGCTATAAATTTCTTTCTCAGCTCTTCATTAGCTGTATCCCATAAGTTTTGGTATACTGTGCTTAGTTTTTTTTTTTTTTCAGTCATCTCAATGTATTTTCTAATTTTCCTTGTAATTTTTTGACCCAGTGGTTATTTAGGAATATATTGTTTAATTTCCACATATTTGTGAATTTTCCTTTTTTTTCTGTTTTCATCTCTAAAGTCACTCCATTGTGATCAGAAAATCATATTTTGTATAAATTTAATCTTTTAAAAATGTATTAAGGCTTATTTTGTACCCTAGCATATGGTCTTTTCTGGAGAACGTTGTATGTGTAGCTGAAAGTATTAGGCTGTTATTGGGTAGAATGTTCTCTAGATGTCTGTTAGGTCTAGTTGGTTTATAGTGTTGTTTAATCTTCTGCCTAATCCTTCCTAGTTGTATCTAATATTGAAAGTGGGATATTGAAGTCTCTAATAATTATTGTTCAATTGTCTATTACTTCTTCAATTCTGTCAGTTTTTATTTCATGTGTTTTGGGACTCTGTTTCTAGATGTATAAATATATTTTTAAATGTTTATTTATTTTTGAGAGAAAGGAGGGGGAGCGGCAGAGAGAAAGGGAGACGGAGGATCCAAAGCAGGCTCTGTGCTGACAGCAGAGAGCCCAATGCAAGGCTTGAACTCAAAACCCAGGAGATCATGACCCAAGCCAAAGTTGGACACTTAACCAACTGAGCAACCCAGGAGCCCCTACATGCATATTTTTATAATTGTCATATCTTCCTGATGGATTTATCTTCTTGTTATTAAAAAAACTCCCCCTTATCACTACGAAGATTTTCATTTTAACATCTATTTTGTCTGATATTAGTATAACCACTCTAGCTTTCATATGGTTGCTATTGCATAATATATCTTTTATTTTCAATCTATTTGTATCTTTTAATCTTTTGATCTTAAATGTGTTTCCTGAAGATATAGTTGGATTAAGAAAATACAATCTGACAATCTCTACCTTTTAATAGGTTGTTTAATTCATTTAAATTTAATATTTGTATTTATTATATTTTATTTATTATATTTTTATTGATAAATATTTTATTAACTTATGTTGGATTTATGTCTGCCAATCTATCTTTGTTTTCTAATGCCTCATGTATTTTTTCTTGCAGCCTTTACTGCTTGTTTTTTGTATTAAATGAATATTTTCGAATGTAACAATATCATTCTTTTAATTATTTTCCAGTATATTTTTATAGTTATTTTCTTAATGGCTGTTCTAGGGCTTATAGTGTACATCTTAACTTATTAGAGTCTATTTAGACTTATTCCAATGAAATATAGGGAGCTTAGTAATATATAGCTTTATTTCATCTTCTTTTTTTGGTGTTATTGTTATAAATATTAAATAGATGTATGGTATAAAACCAAAAATTTACTGTTATAATTACTTTATATAATTTTATGTCTATTAAAATGAGAAAAAAAATTAAGTATAGATTTATGAAGTTTGTTGTATTTATCTTCTTAGTTACCATGTCTGATTCTCTACACTTGTTCCTGTGGATTCAATGTACCATGTGGTGTCATTTTCTTACAGCTTTGCTCCCATTCACCTCTTTTGTGCTGTTACTGTCAGGTATATGAAATTATTATAGGCCCAACAAGTATATACACTTTAAAAAAACATAATTGCAGTGTGCCTGGGTGGCTCAGTCTGCTAAGCATCTGACTTCGGCTCAGGTCACGATCTCACAGTTCATGGATTCATGTCCCATGTCAGGCTCTGTGCTGGCAGTGCGGAGCCTGGAGCCTGCTTCAGATTCTGAGTCTCTCTTTCTCTCTGCCCCTCCCTTCCTCACGCTATGTCCCTTTCTCTAAAAAATAATGGACATTAAATGGGAAATTAAAAAAAAATAATAAAAACCAAAAAATATAATTGCTTTTTAAAATCAGTTAAGAGAAGAAAGAAGAAATAGGCATTTATACTGTCTTTTATAATTATGCAGTTACCTTTACTGGTTCTCTTGGCGTGTGTGTTGAGTTATTGTCTAGGATTACTTGTTTTTAATCTAAAGAATTTAGTGTTTCTTGTAAGGTGGGTTTGCAACCAACAAATTCTTTCACTGTTTGTTTATTTGCCAATGTCTTTATTTCACTTTCATATTTGAAAGATATAAAAAATGCTTGTTTATTTTTTTCTTTCTTTCTGCACTTTGAATATGTCATCCCATTGCCTTTTAGCTCTATTGTTTCTGATAAGATGTCAACTGTTTTTATCACTCAGGTTTCCTTGTATGTTGTGAGTTACTTTCCTTTTGGTTTTTTTTCAAGATTTTCTTTTTATTTTTGGCTTTCAGCATCTGGATTATGATGTATCTGGGTGTGTATCTCTGCATTTATCCTACTTGAAGTTCAACGAGCTTCAAGTGTGTCCTGTGCTAAGAAGTATTTGAGTATAAATATTTTTTTTGGAGGTTATGATTATATCAGAAGTTGAAGCCTCTCAGGGTTAAGATCTTATAGCTTAATTCATCCAATACCAAATGAATGTGGAATTGTGATCAGGAATTTTTTCCACAAATTTTCTCCATTTATCATTTATTTATTTTTTAAAGTTTATTTATTTATTTTGAGAGAGAGTGTGAGAGAGGGGGGAGGAGGGGCAGAAAGAAGAGATGGTGAAAGAGAGAATCTCAGGCAGGCTCTGTGCTGTCAGCTCAGAGCCTGACACAGGGCTCAATCTCATGAGCCTGAGATCATGACTTGAGCCAAAATCAAGATTTGGGTGTTTAACCAACTGAGCCACCCAGATGCCCCATCTTTCATTTATACATTTAGAATCATCATTGAGGATCTGACCCATAATCCGTGTAATGCATGGCAGTGGCCTAATGTATCATTTGGCTGATGAATTGGTACTCTTCATCACATCATCTTAAGAAGATGTTTTGTCATCATCCCCTAATTCTCTGAATCAGAAGGTAATGGGCATAGCCTTAGATGGAGGTGTGAGAAGCTACCTTTTCACTGAGACTCACTCATCTCAGCATGTAAAATAACCCTGAAGGCATTTAGAGAAATCTTTTACCTAATTAGTTTATACAAGGATGGTAACAAAATTTAATCTTTCATGCCAACTCCAGTTGATTGGTAGTGACTGCCTAGAGTACTGTGGTGGGAAGACTTTTGAGTCTGTATGATTAAAGGCATGGGTGATGTGTTAGTGATGTCCTCCATTATGAGAGGGGAGGACGTGTATCAGTACTTGCCACTTGTGAGCCAGGACACAAGTAGGGCCTCATACATTTTCTCTTGGGTTGATTGCATAATTTAGATCTTTAAGCATAAAGATAATATACTGGGATAAGTTGGTAACTGAAGCTGCATTGCATTTAGTAATTTTGGAGCATCCAGATTTAATTCCATAAGGATTAACTCACACAACTGCTTGTCAAAAAGTATTATTATGGATACAAAATATTTATGAATCAAGTATCTACATATACTTGAATAACATCTAAGTCACATCCGATACTTATAAACCAAATGAGTACTCTAAATCCCTGCTGTTCATAAAAAATCCTTGTGGCTCAGACAGAGAGATATTTCAGAACTAAAGCATTCTGGAAACCATTATGGTCTAAAACTATAGGAAGACTACTCCACTAAATTTCTTTGAGAGAAATAACTTAGTGAGAGGTATTATTATACAGAATTATAAGATAAGAATAGACTTCTATGCAGCTTCCTGCTAACTGAGATGCCAAAGTGATTGTAACCCCTGTTTCCCCAGTTTTCTGGGTAGCTGAGACCAGAAAGATGGCAGCTCTTCTGTTGTCATGTCCTCTCTTTACCTTTCAAAGACTGGAGAAAGTCCACTCAGGGGAGTGTTGTGTGGAATTGGAGAATCGGCCAGTTACTTTATTGAGCTTAGGTAGATTTTTTTTAAGTTTATTTATTTATTTATTTATTTTTGAGAGGGAGTGAGACAGAGAGTGCGAGTGGGGGAGGGGCAGAGGATCAGAAGCAGGCTCCACACTGACAGCAGAGTCCAGTGTGGGGCTCGAACTCACGAACTGCAAGATCATGACCTGAGCTGAAGTCAGATGCTTAACTGAGCCACTCAGGCGCTCCATAGGTAGATGTTAAATACCAGCAAACAATTAGACACATGCAAAGGCATAGCTTTAACAGCTAATCTCTAATAGGGAGTTTACCAAAATGCTGTGGCCAGGACCAGCTACAATATTTGCTGGGCCCAGTGCAAAATGAAAATGTGGGACCTTTTGTTCAAAAACTGTGAAGAATTTCAAGATGGTGTTAGCAAAATATTAAGCCAAGTTAACTCAGTAAGTGTGGTGACCTGTGTGACTGCATAGGATGCACACCCAGGAAGCTTGCCTTGCTGCTGGCATAACTTCCCTTGGGAAATCCCAATGCAAGAATATATTTTACAATTGTTTAAAGGCTGTTTCGATATGTGTGTATTGGTTTGTTATACACAATGATAGTTTCAGGTAAACTTGTGATATACCCAAGTTTATCTTTCTAGATCTAACACCTAGAAGCTACCTTATCAATTTCTCCTATTGTGCCCTTCTGCTGTTGGGGGAATGGAGAGATTGTGGTCTTATGTTGGAAGGAGTTGCCAAAGATCAGTTCCTGTAACTGTCACCCAACTAATAAATATTTTTCAGTATCTTTTGTTGCACTGCCCAATATGGTAGCCACTAGTCACATATAAGTATTTAAATTTAATTAATTAAAATTTAATTAAATAAAAAATTAGTTTTTGGTTCCCTAGTGACATTATAAGTGCTCAATAGCCATACGTGACTGTGGCTATCATAATGGACAGAACAGGTTTCGAACATTTCCATCATTTCTGAAAATTCCTTTTTTAATGTTTATTTATTTATTTTGAGAGAGAGGGAAAGAGAAAATGTGAGTAAACATGAGCGGGGAAGGGGGCAGAGAGACAAGGAGAGGGGGGAATACTATTCAGGCTCCAGGCTCTCAGTACAGAGCTGGACACAGAGCTCAAACCCATGAACTGTGAGAACATGACCTGAGCCAAAATCAGGAGTCAGACGCTTAACTGACTGAGCCACCCAGATGTCCCCATCATTGCTGAAAATTCTATTGAACAGAGCTGGTCTAACCATTCCAGGTCAGGTGATAAGGAGCAAGGAGGAAGGGGAGATCATTCTTTTTGGAACTGCAGGAGCCACATTTCTTGTTTCTCTTGATATAAGGTGGGTAGGAGAATGTGGAGTGTGGATAAGAGAAGTGTTATTAAAGCATTTAGAATATAGCCGAGAAAGTATTCAAAAGGAAGCAAGGGAGACTGAGTGGAAGAAAGAAAATCTGAAGATAGTTGGATTATGTGGATTAGAGGGAAGAGAAGACTGACTCTTACTCTCAACTAAATACATGTGAAAGACCTAAATGTGAGAAAGGAAACCGTCAAAATCTTAGAAGAGAAAACAGGCAGCAACCTCCTTGACCTTAGCCGCAGCAACTTCTTACTAGACATGTCTTGGAGGCAAGGGAAACAAAAACAAAAATGAACTATTAGGACCAGATAAAAAGCTTCTGCAAAGTGAAGGGAACAATCAACAAAACTAAAAAGCAACCAACAGAATGGGAGAATATATTTGCAAATGACATTGGATAAAGGGTTAGTATCCAAAATCTATAAAGAATTTACCAAACTCAGCACCCCCAGCCAAAAAAAAAAAAAAAAAAAAAAAAAAAAAAAGATAATCCAGTGAAGAAATGGGCAGAGGACATGAATAGACACCTTTCCAAAAATGTCCAGATGGCTAACATATACATGAAAAGATGCTCAACATCACTTATCATCAGAGAAATACAAATCAAAACCACAATGAGATATCACCTTACATCTGTCAAAATGGCTAAAATGAACAACTCAGGAAACAACAGATGTTGATGAGGGTGTAGACAAAGGGGTAGGTACCCTTTTGCACTGTTGGTGGGAACACAGACTGGTGTAGCCACCCTGGAAAACAGTATGGAGGTTCTTCAAAAAATTAAAAATAGAGCTACCCTACGACCCAGCAATTGCACTAGTAGGTATTTGTCAAAAGGATACAAAAATGCTGATTCAAAGGGGCACATGCACCCCAATGTTAATAGCAGCACTATCAACAATAGCCAAATTATGGAAAGAGCCCAAATGTCCATTGACTGATGAATGTTAGTGATCAAAAAGAATGAAATCTTGCCATTTGCAACAACGTGGATGGAATTAAAGTATATTATGCTAAGTGAAATAAGTCAGTCAGAGAAAGACAAATATCATATGACTTCACTAATATGTGGAGTTTAAGAAACAAAATGGATGAACATAGGGGAAGGGAAGGAAAAATAAGATAAATAACAGAGTAGGAGGAAAACCATAAGAGACTCTCAAATACACAGAATAAATTGAGGGTTGCTAGAGGGGAGGTGGGTGGGGCGATGGGCTAGATGGGTGATGGACATTAAGGAGGGCATTTGTTGGGATGAGCACTGGGTGTTATATGCAAGTGATGAATCACTGGGTTCTACTCCAGAAATCAATACTACACTGTATGTTAACTACCTTGAATTTAATTTAAAAATTAATAAAAATACATATTTATTATATAAGCAACCTGTACTGGACATTAAGAACTGCCACTGAGCTTGAAAGAATTTAAGGTTTATCTCTTACATTCCTCTGCCTTTGCTTTAAATATTGATGATCCTCAGGCTTTAGCTCAAGTCTCCTTTCTGCATGTAACTTGAGTAATTTTATCCAACTCTTGTGAATTTAACCACCACTTACACGGTAATGACTCCTAAATTCACATGTCTTCAATCCAGATTGTTCAGCTGTGGCCCCAGGACCATATTTGCAATGACCTGCTGGGGAATTCCCTAGTGTGACTCACAGGTACTTCCTACTCAATAAGACCAAACCAAAACATGTCCATTACTTTTTCTCCTCTCATTGTTCCCAGTTCAATGAAAGGTGCCACGATTCAAGTAACAAATATAAGAAGAACAAGAACAGCAATAATCACCAAAGTAATAATAAAAGCAGTTAACATTTAATGAGCCCTTCTTTTATTCTGAGCACTTTATGCACATTATTATATTTGACCCTCATAATGATACTGTTGTGAAATCATAGAAAATATATATTTGTCTCTGCCTCCAGTTCCTGACACAGAGCTCAAAGCTTTGTCATTTCCTAAGTGATAAGAACACTATGAGTATCTTTTGTTCTGATGAGGTGACTCTGAATGGACTCCTGGATGAGGGCTGGTTGCCAGAAAGATCTACCATAATTAGAAGCTTGAAAATTTCAGCCCCAACCCCATCCCTCAGAGAAGGGAGAGAGACTGAAAATAGAATTAATATTTGGTCATGCCTGTAGGGAAGCCCCCATAAAATCCCAGTAGTATGGGATTTGGAGACCAGGTTGGTGAACACATCTACACAAGGAGGGTAATACACCCCAGCTCCATGGTGACAGAAGGTCCTGCAGTCAGGACCCTCGCAGACCTTGCCTGATGTATCTCTTCAGCTGGCTGTTCATTTGTATCCATTATCAGATCCTAAAGTAAACTGGTAAACATAAGCTAGTGTTTCCCAGAATTCTGTGAGTGACTCTAGCAAATTAGTTGAACCTGAGGAGGGGGTAATAGGAACCTTCAATTTGTAGCCAAGTCTGACAAAACTTGTGGGTAAGCTGGCGACCTACTACCTGCAACTGGCATCTGAAGTAGGATGAGTACAGTCTTGTAAGACTGAGCCCTTAACTTATGGAATCTAATGCTACCTCCAAGTAGATACTACCAAAATTGAGTTAAGTTATAGGATATCCAGCTGCCGTCAGAGAGACTTGCTTGGTGTGGGAAAAAGACACAGTTGGTGACCAGAAGTGTTAAAATTGAAGTGGTCTGTGAAGTAATAATGTGAGTAATAAGGGAGACAAACTGTTTTTTTCTACGTAAATGGAAAATAGGGCAAGTTTTTTTCTTAAACAACTATGACGTGAGTGTTATTATTACTACTACTGTTTTATAGATAAGGTAAAGAAAACACAAATAGGGCAGGTAATTTTTTTAAGATCATACAAATAAAAAGTGCCAGGGCTATGACTTGAATATAGGCCTATTTGCAGACTTTGTGTTTACTTGCTCATATTCATTGTACCACACTCTTTACAGCATTGGCATTATCTGACAGTCTGTTAGAAATGTGGAATTTCAGATTCTTCCCAAAATTACTGAACCAGAATCTGCCTTTTATCAAGATCTTCAGGTAGTTTGTATGCATCTAGAGCTTGAGAAGCATTATGGTATGGTATCCTTCCTCCAACCCCCTACCAGTTCACAATAGTCAAGTGACTAGGAAATCAGATTGAGACTATTCTTCTTTTCATTCTTCAGAGTATGTCTTAGCTGAGGTCTTCATACCTATTATACCTGTCCTATGCTTAAAAGGCTTCAGTTCCTCTACTTACTCTTTTTAACCATTGTTTGGTCCTGCTGGTCTGCCCAGCCTTATCTTTTGTCACTAATGCTGAGCAGTGTAGTTCTTCAAACAGTGTGTACTCTTCTGTGCCCCTGTGCATTCATCTGTACTGCAGCCTTTGCCTAAAACATTCTTGCACTCTCAGGGGATGCAACTCAAATGTCTATACAGATCTGCTATATGAGGGCTGTGGTAAACAGGGGAACATATGCTGTGAGTAACTATAGCAACTCTGACTCTGGTCAGAGGAGGTGCTATCAGCAGGGAAGATGGTTGCAGTGAGACAAATGTTTGATTTATCAGAGTCCAAAAGTCTGGATTTTTTTTTATGTTGGCAATTACTTTACATTTTTAAAAATTACTTTACATTTTTAAGAAATATATGGATTTAGCCTTCCTTCCAGAATGGCAGAATGTTGAGTATAGCATTTCTTCTCAACAAAATAACTAGATGACTGGAGAAATTCATGAAAAAGAATAATTTAAAATTTCTAGAGTGCAGATACATGAAAAAACAGATAAAAACAATAAAGAAAGCCAACAGAAAGTTGTGTTTTGAAAGATCGACAAAATTAATAAAACTTCAGCTAAACTGACCAAGAAAAAAATAAACAAAATCAGGATTGGAAGAGGGACTTCACTATTGACCTTGCAGAAATAAAAAGACTATTAAGGAGTACTATAACAATGGTCTCCCAAGAAACTAGACAACTAGAAGAAATGAACAAATTCTTAGAAACACACAAACTACCAAAACTGACTCAAGGAAAAATAGAAAATCTGAGTAGATCTCTAACAAGAGATTGGATTAGTAACTAAAAAACTACTCAGGTCCATATGCCTTTACTGGTGAATTCTACCAAAGTTTAAACAAGAATTAGCTCCAATCCTTGCTAAAGTCTTCCTAACAATAGAAGAGAAGGGAACACTCCACAACTCGTTATATGAGGTCAATATTACCCTGATACCAAAGCCAGAAGAAAACATCACAAGAGAAGAAAATGGAAGAGCAGCATCCCTTATGAATATAAATGTAAAAATCCTGAGGAAAATATTAGCAAACTGAATCTAACAGAATAGAAACAAGATTATATGCAACAGGACAAAGTGGCATTTAAGCCAACAATATAAACTTGGTTCAAATTCTGAAAAATCAATCAATGTGGTACATCATCTTAATAGAATAAAGGACAAAAGGCATACTATCATCTCAATAGACACAGAAAAAAGCATTTTAGATAATCCAACACCATTTATGATTAAAAACATGCAACAAGCAAGGAGTAGATAGGGACTTCCTCAATCTAGTAAAGGGCAGCTACAAAAAGCCCATATCATTCCTAATGGTAAAAGAGTGAAAGCTTTCCCCATATGAAGACAAAAAACAAGTATATGTGACTTCAACACTTGTATTCAATATTTTAGCCAAGCAAGAAAAAGAAATAAAGGGCATCCATCTTGGGATGGAAGAAGTAAAATTATTTCTACTCTCAGATAACATGATCTTATATATAGAAAATCCTAAAAATCCATTAAAAAGACCATGGGGGAAGGGAAGGGGGAAAAAAGTTACAAACAGAGAGGGATGGAGGCAAACCATAAGAGATTCTTAAATACAGAGAACAAACTGAGGGTTGATGGGGGGTGGGAGGGCGGGGTGGGTGGGTGATGGGTATTGAGGAGGGCACCTGTGGGGATGAGCACTGGGTGTTGTATGGAAACCGATTTGACAATAAATTTCATATTAAAAAAATCAATTGGCCATAAATAACTCTTATAACTCAATATAAAAAAATCAAAGGGCTTAGACATTGCTCCAAAAAGATATACACATGGCTAACAAGTATATGAAAAGATGCTGAACATCATTAGTTATTAGGGAAATGGAAATCAAAATTACAATTAGATAATACTTCACACCCACAAGGATGGCTATCATCAAAACAACAGATAATAACAAGTGTTGTCCAGGATGTAGAGAAATTAGGACCTCCTTCATTATTGGTGGTAATGTAAAATGATACAGTCACTTTGGAAAACACTACTGTGGTTCATCAAATTGTTAAACAGAGTTGTTCTATGACTCAGAAATTGCACTCTTAGATGTATATATAAGTGAAATGAAACCATATGCCAACACAAAACTTGTTCAAGCATGTTCACAGTGGCATTAATAACTGTCCCCAAAATGGAACACATTTTAAATGTCCAACAGCGGATAAATGGATAAACGTGGCATACCCATACAATGCAATATTATTTGAAAATAAAAAGGAATGAAGTTTTGATACATTAGAACATGGATTAACCTTGAAAACATTATGCTAACTGAAAGAAGCTAGTCATACAAAATACATATTGTATGTTTCAATTTATATGGAAAGGCCAGAATGGACAATTCTTTAGACATAGAAAGGAGATTAGTGGTTTCCTTTGGAGAAAGAAAGTGGGGGTGGAATGGGTTGGGGAGAAATGGAAAGTGACTGGTAATGTGTATGGAGTTTCTTTTTAGTGTGATGAGAATATTCTAAAATTTGGCAGTAGTAATGGTTGCTCAACTCTGTATTATAAAAAAACAATTTTACACTTTAAAATAGGTGAGTTTTATCATATACAAAGTAGATCTCAATAAAGATGTTAAAAATAAAGAGTAAGCTAGTATCTAGCATATGGCAAGCATTTAATAAATGTCAACTATTATATTAAAAATGTGTGAAGCATAATTCTTTGAAAAGTTTCCTACCACTTTATAGCAGTGGAGTAGAGGTTTGTGTCAATAAAGACTATTGGTCTGAGAACATGGGGAAAAGGTGGTGGCAATGACAGAAGGCCTCTGGCAAGGAAGGTAATTTGGAGATGGGGGAGGAATAGGGATTCCTTTTGAGGAACGTTGGATGTTCAAGTGGATATACATCTTTTGAAGATTAATGGAAAAAACATGGATTTTATCCATATAACAGGAAAATTATGTATAAACAAATATAAAATGTTGCTACTGTGATAATCACCTGAGAGCTGCCCTTCCTAATAAGTTTGGGGATTGGTGAGCTGATTGATATATTAAAACATCATATGTAGTGAAGGGGTAAATTGGATATTAATGTTTAAGTAGTTTTTAAAAAGTAATATGGTTATTTAAAATGGTTTCTTACAGTTGTCTTCAGAAGACATATTCTACACAACTCCCATCCCTTGGTGTCATTCTCATATTCGTGAATGAACCTCTGTCCATTATAGAATGGGCTATTACTAGTATCATTAACCACACCCCCTCTCAATTGTTAAAGGAGATCATCTTGGTGGACGATTTTAGCTCAAACAGTAAGCAACTTGATCAAGGAATAATAGTTTATTGACCATGATAGGTTGGAAAGCGTTCTAGGTGAGAGTTTGGGACACTTTGGGCTCCTCATATAGGGAAGAGAAAAGGATCATTTGTTGAGGGCCTATCCACATAGGAAACATTAATTAATTAATTAATGTTAATTCTATTAATTAATGGAAACATTAATCTTCCAAAGTCAAGGCAGAGGATCATCTTCTTGATTACACAAATTAGGAAATTAAGACACAGAGAGAGAGACCACATAGTGTGCCCAAATTGCATAGTTAGTGGTGGAGCTGAGTCAGGCCCAGGAGTGAGTGACTCCAAAGACTTCCCATGCATGCACCATGATGGGGACCTGAGGGAGTGAGGTGGGATCCACAGTTAGACCTTAGATCCCAAGAAGGGATTCAGAACTGTTCCCTATGAGGAAAAGCAATCTTCCCAGGTAAAAACCCAGAGAAAAGGGAGCTTTGGATGTTGAGACTCTTCACAGTGGCCATGTCTCTTGCTCACAGCATGCTCCCTCCCCATTCTTATCTAGTTCACCCAGCAAGGACACATGGAAAAGTGGGAGATAGTGGACCTGAGCCCTCACTTGCTGGGATTTCAGAATCCCACTTCCTCCCTTGTAAGCTCTATGTCCATAGATATCTCAACTTCTCCGTGCCCCAATTTACTTATCTGCAAAACATGAATGTCGGTAATAATAACTATCTCATAAACTGTAATGAGAGTTACATGAGAGTTAATGAGATAATCATGGCAGCTAACATTGTTCCAATCACCTCATGTATGTTAACTGTTTTAATCATTACAATAACCTATGAGGAAGAACCACTTTTTGCCCAATTTACAGATGCAAAAAACTAAGGCATAGTCTGGTTAAGGAACATGCTCAACATCATACAGCTGGCAGGTTACGGAATTGAGATTTGATCATAAATTTCAGAGTCCAGAGCCCTAGCTCTAGCCACTATGTTCACTGTTATAGTACATAGATTATGAATAGCATTTAGCACATAGTAACCTCTCAGCTCTTAGTTTTTAAAATTTTGGGTGCCAAATAAAAGAAACTAGAACAAAGTCACAAAACCAGAGAATTGGGCTAGCAATAAGGAAGAAATTTCTAGAGTTTGTTAAGTGGTTGCCCATTGGAGGCAGAATATATTCCTTCTCAGGGGGATCTTTAAGTACCAGAGAGGTATTTACTACAGTTCAAGTTAGGGGCAATTTGACCCAAGAAGAAGAGACAAATGACCTCCAAGCCTTCTTTGTTGGATTTTCAGACACTTAAAATACTCCTTTTTATGCTTTAAATAGCTTCCTTTCTTGTCATTTCAATATCTGCACACACACAAAAAAGAAGGTACAATTCCTAAGCAAAATTCCACTGAAAACCAAAGAAATGAAGATGGCTGACTTCATTCCTTTCTGGGCATGGAGACTGATTCCAAGTTCCACACGTGGTCTTTAAGCAAGATACAAGAGCTTGATTAGAAAGACCTCTGTTCTAGACATCTGAAGACACCCTGGCCTCTCTCCCTGGCTCTGTGAGATGACCTGAGGCAAGTTGTCTTACCTCTCTGAGACTCAACTTTTCCATGAGGCAAATACAAGGGCTGAGATGGAAGACCACTGAAGATATCTTTTTCTGTGGGAAAAAAAAATCAATGGTTCTTCAATCCCACATTCCATGAAGAGTAGATAAGAGTTAATTCAAGATTTCTTCCTGTGGAACAATTAATTCAAAAGATACAAGATTACAGATGTAGGGTAGACACATAAAGAGAAGTCAAGCAAAACTCTAGATTGTTCTGAACCGTGCCCCTATCATATAACACATTTCTCTCACTTGAGTCAGTAACCCATTATGTTTTCCATAGCCATAATGTTTGGGCACAGAAGAGGGGACTGTTCATCATTCTTTGGCTGATGTCTCTGGGATAGGAATTAGCTTCTCTCTCATTAACTGTGAAAACATCAGCTAGATTGGTCTTACATCGAAGGGAACTCAAAAATCTATGTTGTGTTAAGTTTAGGAAAATAAATGGAAGACCACGATGCATGCCACAAGAGAAACTTACTATTCATTTGACTTTGGGGGGCAAGTCACTCAACTACTTCATGTCTCCATTTTTTCATCTGTAACATGGGGGAAATAAATAGTTTACCTGATAGGACCAGTCTGGGGATTAAATCATGAAAAGTCCTTAACAAAGGACCTACTCCCAATAAATGTTAGCTAGTGTTATTACTCCTTGTTTACCTCAGTATCATTTGTAGTACTGTTGAAATGCCATCACCTGGTGTTAGAGGTATTCCCCTTTCCTTTTTTCCCTAGATATGAAGCTTCATTTGCATTAGGTCAAGTGTTTCAAGTGTCAACAGGGCTAATCCAACTTTTCAGAAATTATATTAATATAAGTGGGATTCTGTATTTTCTCTCAAATTTTAGGCAAATTTTATAGCTCTCAGCTATTTGTTGAATTTGTACCCAAAACAAGACACTACGCAGGGAAGAGAATGTCAGTGATTTCAAGAAGTTCTCATATTAATTGATGAGGCAAGACATACCCATAAAAAGACATCCCAATATCTGAAGAATGGTGTGTTAAATTGAGTGAGCTGTTGGTGAGTGTAAGAAAGCCCAGAGAAAAGCCTGGGATTATCTAGGGAGGCTTCCTGGAGGAGAAGGACCTGGGTTGGGACTTGAAAGCTTGGTAGGATTTAGAAAAGCAAAGAAAACAATGATTGGGTGTATGTGTGGGGGTTGGGGGAGAGAGAGTGATGCAAAGAATAATGTGAACAAATCTGCAGTAGCCAGAAGCACCCTAAGCTGAGCATCCTGGAACAAAGGGTTTGGGGGCAAAGGGGACCAGTGGGAGAGCAAGGTTGAGAAGTGAGCATAAGTTTACTTCAGAAGATCCATCAAGGGTTCTTTAATTCTTGTGCTGGACTATAGGCATTATTTCTGAGAGAATGACTTAAAATCTTCAACTCATAGAATTTTGGAAGTGGAAGGATCCTGACATTATCCATCATTTCTAAGTTGAAGAAACAGAGATCCCCAAATGTGAAGTGACACAGAATTATATAGTGAAAGAGGCTGAATTACAGACTAGATATCCAGGATCTATGGCAACCTCTCTTCTCGCCCCCACCACCATTTTGATTTACACGTTTTATTTAATAACTCATACAAAATACTCCAGATAAATGATTTTTAATCCTTATCTTCCTCTTCTTATTTATCCTGATTAATCTGGAAGTAATGTAATCCCTAACTATGCTGTTAGCAACTATGTTTACAACTAACAACTATGTTAACAACTAACCAACCACACAGATTATTCTTCATAGTTTTTGGTGAGATATTTCAAATGCCTTTTAAAAAAAGGTGCCTCAGAAATTATGGTAATCCTGCTCTTGCTCCTTTGAGAGATTATAACACCACCACCAAGATTTCCAGATTTTCCATTCACTTTGAGTTTTCTTGAAGACATTGCTGAAAAATAGGCAGTATCCATGATTTCATTTTCCACAGAAGATTACATTTTCTTCACGCTGTCAAGTGACAGAAACTCCTGCTCCCCTCCCCCACTTTGCCACAAGCTTTTCAGTGGCAGGAGAAGCAGAAAAAATACGGCAATCCCTTCTGATTGCTTCCTAAAAGTAGTGACTGGGTGAGTGTAGGGACTTTCCAGCTTGGTTTCTCTCAGTAGGAACAAACAGCCTTCAGATCCACTGGCTCTCTTTAACACCTTCAACTACTGAGTTAGTCATCCTGGACTGCAATTGGGAAATTTTGGGGGAAAATTTTTGTGCCACAGTCATTCTGGATCTTGGCCACTCCAGCACTCACAAATCTACTCTTCTTGTGAGGGAGAAACCAGCAAGAATCTTGTTTCTTGGCCCTGGGAAGAGAGGAATGGAGGGAAATCATGATAAACCCAACCAAGTTCATACATAGTTCTTGAGGTAGCATGGCATGATGGTTAGACACAAAAAGGGCTCACAGCCAGGTGTGCCACTTATTAGATGTGTAACTTAGACAGGTTTCTTAGTCTCTCTGTGCCTCAGTTTTTTCATCTATAAAGTGAGGATACTGAAGTACCTACCTCGTAGGATAATTTGAAAATTAAATAAATTAATGTTATCAATGGATACTCAGAGTCATTTAGATATTTTAACACTGCTTGGTGATTTGCATGCAAGTTGTTCTCATACATATGAAGAAATCAGCTGGTAGACTGAGTCAAAGAACAAATTTATAGTCAGGCTTTATAAAAGAGAAAGGAGAGAGAGGAAAAAAAAGTAAACAATCTAGGAATAGTGAATCCTGTTTGCATAATTTGGGGGATAAATTCATTATCTGGAAGCTGAAAAAGCCATTAGTCTGGGCATTCTATCCAAAATTGGCCCTTGAGTAGGACAAGTTGAAATATGTAAAGCAAGACAAAATAATTTCAGTTGTTTATGGATTCTTCAGAATATCTTGAGAATTTAGCTGTGGGGAAGACATTCCAGGCTGTCTCCACAATGTCTGTTCATCAGCACTTCTGCCTTATTCAGGTTAGGTCTGTCTACTCATTCGTAAGACTTTCTCAATATACATAAAGCATGAATAACAATCCTTATTACTTAGTAAGCAGTATGATTATTCTAATGTAGTTTAACTTCAAGGGGGATTAGGAATGGAGCATTAAGCCCAAGGATGGAAAAGAGAGGAGAGGTAGGTGCAGGGGAAAAACTACTTATTTTCTCAGTCAAGATGGTAGAATTGTTCATCCTAAATTGGAGGTAGTTCAACCACTACTATATAATAGAATGAAATTTCTACACCACATCGATTAAGGCACTCAGGATTTCTATAGGTATGCATTCGGTTGGCAGGAGAACTAAAGGCATACTTGGATAAGAAGATTAAATTTTATTTTTATTTTTTTAATTTTTTTAAACATTTATTTATTATTGAGAGACAGAGAGAGACAGACCGTGAGCAGGGAAGGGGCAGAGAGAGAGGGAGACACAGAATCAGAAGCAGGCTCCAGGCTCTGAGCTGTCTGCACAGAGCCCAACCCGGGGCTCGAACTCATGAACCGCGAGATCATGACCTGAGCCGAAGTTGGACACTTAACCGACTGAGCTACCCAGGTGCCCCAAGAAGATTAAAGTTTATAACCAGAGGTATCCAGGTCTACTGAAAATAATTTGGCATACAAACAAAAAGGGTCTTGCTCAAGCACATAACACTGGCAGGAAAGTGGCTATAGGTGATGTATGTGATTGTCATCTTGGATGCTCATGTTGAAGTGAACGTTGATGGTGTAAGACTCCAGGAGTTTTCTTCTGGGAAAAGGCAGAAAGGAGATACAGTACCTGTACTACATACAAGACAGGATATTGTGGAAATAGGGAAAGACAGTACCAGACTTTGAACAAAGAAAATACCCAAAGATAGGGCACTTTTACTCAGGGATTTTTGTTGGCTAAGAAAAATAGTTTAGTGCTAGAGAAAAAAAAATGGGCTTGGAGTATTGACAACTGGATTCTGACCTTGACTTTGCTAAATAACTTTGTGACTTTGAATCAGTCACATTACCCAACTAAACATTTATGTTCTTAATCGTAAAATGAAAAAATGATGTTTTGATAATTCCTAAAGTTTTTCCCAGCCCTGAAATTGCATGATACAAAGAAAGTTATGTTCTTTGGAGAATCAGATAGAAAAGAGACATCATTTTGGAAAAAAAAGGAGACCCAAAGAGATAATGTAAATTTAGGCAGAATACCAATGGTTCTGTTCACAATGACTTGGGAGTGGTATTTAGGTACTAATTCCAAATCTGTTTTTTTTTTTAAATTTTGAGAGAGAGAGAGAGAGAGAGACAGAGAGAGAGAAAGAGGGCATGCACACACACACTCAAGTGTGGGAAGGGTAGAGGGAGAGAGAGAGAATCCCAAGCAGGCTCCATGCTGAGTGTGGAGCCCAATGAGGGGCTTGATCCCACGACTGTGGGATCATAACTTGAGCCAAAATCAAGAGTAGGATGCTCAACTGAGCCACCAGGTGCCCCCCACCCCCAAATGTGCTCTCGGCCCGAGTCAGCTGCTAGCAGCCTCAGCTATCCTGAAAACTATAGAGACTCTGCACCCTGGAGAGTCCTACTCACTGCACAGCACAACCCAAATGAAAAAGATGCTTAGTACCAGGGCAAGGTGCTTGGAGAAGTTTTGTTTGCTTCTCTCTGCTCCTTACTTTCATATCCAGCCTGGGTTTGTTGCACACTCTTCTTTCAGGGCAGAGCCCATTTTGGCTCGGATTCAGGAAGACCACACAATGATTGTGTCTCCTGTTTTTGACAACATTCATTTTGACACCTTCCAATTGGAGAAGTATGCACTGGCAGTTGATGGATTCATTTGGGAACTATGGTGCTGCTACGATCCTCTGCCAAAGGACTGGATTGATCTGCATAATGTCACTGCTCCAGTGAGGTAAGTGTGGGGCTTAGGGAACCTGATTGACACCTGGGAAATCAGGAATAAATGGTGTTTGTTTTGTTTATCTTTGGTGGTACTGATGAGAGTGGGTGGGAGAAGTGGAGGAGATGGGGTGAGGGACAGAAGATAGGGAAAAAAATACTGATCCTGGATAAGAAATTATAGACCCTTTAGGCTATTTAAGGGCTTTCAAACAAAGTTAAGCACAGCATGTAATATTTTAAAAACCATTTAAAGCATTTATCAGGCTATCAAGTAAGGATATGAAGATGAAAAAAAATGGAATTTCTTTTTTTATAATTATTTATTTATTTTGAGAAAGAGAGAGAGAGGTAGCAGAAGGGAGGGAGGGAGGGAGGGAGGGAAGGAGAGAGAGAGAGAGAGAGAGAGAGAATTCCAAGTAGGGCTCCACACTGTAAGCATGGAGCCTGACATGGGGCTCAAACTCACAAACCATGAGATCATGACCTGAGCTGAAACCAAGAATCTGACACTTAACTGACTGAGCCACCAGGATCCCTCAAAAGATGTAATGTCAATATAATTGACAAGGCTATGGTAGCATGGGGACAAGGGAAGGCTACATGCACAAAGTTCAGTCTGAGGGTTTAAGAAAAGCCTTCAAGATAGGTAGAGGCTTGAGTAGAGTTTTGAAAGCCAAATTGGCTTCCTACCCCCTCACCCACCTTCATCCTGACCATTCCTCCTCGAGAGGTTAATAACTCTCTTGTGTGTTCTACAGGAGTCCCTCCATCATGGGCATCCTGGCTGCCAACAGGATCTTCTTGGCAGTGATTGGATCTCTGGATGGTGGAATGTTGGTCTATGGAGGAGAAAATGTGGAACTTAGCTTGAGGGTGGATATATTTCCTCTTATTATGAGACAAAAAAGAAGGGGAAATAATTGGAGGGTTGGTAGGATCTCTGGAATTCTGGAACAAGGCTGAATGTCATTGGCTCAAGAAATAGACATATTCTCATGTTTCTGGATCACTAGGGATAGGCAGTAAAACTTCTGGAGTAGAGCTTTCTGGTATAGGTCTATATAATCTGGGAAATATGGATGGAAAGGGGCAGAATTGAGGATCAGCAGACTCCAAGCAGTTTCTAAGCCTCTCTTAGGATGCTTTAAGCCAACTTTAAGTCAGGCAGCTATCTACAAGATTAGCTAAAGGGAATTTGAAATGGGCAGAAGGATTGGGTGCTACAGATGTGTGGGCAACCAACATGCTCCTGTATGGACAGATGGAGCAGCTGACATCATGACATAAGTTCATTCTGAGATGTAGTCTTGTCTAGGACAAATAGCCAGTGATGGGTTGTACAGCATGAAATTCTCAAACCAGTTCTACTTCTGATTAACTTCCTGTGTGTCTGGAACAGCACTGGCTTCACGGTTCAGTAATGATGCCTCTTCCGTTCCCCTGACAGCTTCCCATGATTTCTCAGGTCAAACAAACAACCTGAATTTTTGTGCTGTATAAATTTGGTGTGCAAACTAAGACTACTGGAGAAAATTCAAGTGCAGGTTCATATTACATCAGTGTATTAGTTAGCTCCTGCCACAAAAATGCTGTGTTACAAACTGTCCCAAACTCAGAAACTTAAAACAACAATAATTTATTCTCACAGATACCCAGGTCCAGCTGGGCTTGCGTGGGTGGCTCTGTTCCACACATGTTTATTCTGAGGCTCAGGCCAATGGGACAGCAGCTACCTTGGTAAAGTTCTTCTTATGCAACAGAGGGCAAGTGGAAACATGTGATGTCTCTTAAGGCCTGGGTTTGGAACTAGCACATTATTTTTGTGCTCTATTCCATTTGTTAAAGTAAGTCACATGGCCAGCTCCAACTTCCATGGTGTCTGTTTACAGTGAAGTCTGTCTACAATGAAGCCATGAAGAGAGGTATGAAGAATTGGGGTCAATAAATTCAACTTATCAGTTTGGAACAGATTTCACGCATAAAACATCCCCCCCCCCCCAGAGTATTCCTTTTGCCTCTCCTGTATAATATACAGACCTTTATTAAAAGACCTTGCCCCTTGGGTTTCTGATGGTTCTTACATCTTTCTTTAATCTTCCAGACTAAGGTTTAACTCTTACAAAAGGCAGTATAAGTTAGTGAAAATTTCATGGGTATTGGAGACATACAGACTTAAGTCCAAATCCTACTCTGCCACTTGAAAGTTTGTGTTATCTTGGGCAGTATACATGCTCTCTATGTCATACCTACTACATTAAGCACCTAGCATGGTGGGTGACATGTGGCTTATGCTCATAAATGGTTAATGATAAAAATAATAATAATAAGACTGTCAGGATGGCATTGTAAAAAATGCTGTACTTGGTTCTAATCCTGACTCTGCTAACTCACTGTGGACCAAGCTTCTATAAAATGGTGCTTTTTTTTTTTTTTTTTGAAGCATATGGTATTTTCTAAAGCTTGCTCAGATCTAATATTTTCAGTTTCTTTTCCCTGGAACTGATGATCTTAGAACTACATGTTATACTCAATTAAGTACTAGCCAGGCCCCCATATTTATGTGTTAACAAATATACTTTGAGTCTCTATCTGGGTTATACCTTAAGCCAACAGTCATTGTTTGGAAGAGAAAACTACTTTTTGTATGATTATCTTGACAAATTTTTCCATTTATGCAAGGGGAGAAGCATCCTTCCTTCATCTACCTCGTAAGGATAATGGCACAGTTAAAATGTAATAAATAATTTTAAATGATTTGTAAAGATATTAATTAGAATTCTTGTTTGGCTTCTGTGCGAGAGGCTAAAATAACAGGTTTAAACAACATAGAAATTGATTCCTTTTTCCAATAACAGTTTGAACAAAAGCAGTTCAGGATTGAGATGGCAGCTGCAGGGTGATGGAGACCAAGACTCTTCCATCTTGTGGTTCTGTCACACTCAGCACCACACCTGTATTCTAGTCAATAGGAATACAAAAGGGGAAAGGCAGAGCATGCTTTCTTTTTAAGGGCACTACCCAAAAGTTGTATATGCCATTTCCCCTCAAATCCCATGACTGTTGGTCATATGGTCACTAGTGAGCAAAAGAGTCTGTGAAATGTAGATTTCAGCTAGTTGCTTATGTGTGCAGTTATTCTTTCTATAACTATAGATGTAAAGGGAATAGATATTTGGAGTACAATTAGTCTCCAGCATAAAAATATAAATGCAGAAACAATTATTTTATGTATGGTACTTAGCAAGGTCCTAAGATGACCCTAGTTACATTATAGTTGAGGTTTTCCTACCTGTTATAGCTTTCCATGAATTTATCTGGAACCCCAATTACCTAAGTTAGGACCCTAAGCCCTTCTTACCATTTCTGAGTTCCTCATTTTTCTCTACTCTCTCCTTTTGTTGCCTTTCTGTTTTCATTCCCCCACTTTGTGTTGAACTCTGCCATTTTAGTTTCCACAAGAAATCCTCTTTCTTTTAACATTTTGTGGTTTTTTGATAGACTTTGTGGGAAATGAACAGAGGGTCAGGGAAGAGCCATCCTTTTCCTTTTATTGGATAAAACAGTTCTACCCATATCCAGTTTTCTTAGTTTGTGAGTGTGGCTATTTGACTTTTAAAACCTGTCAGCACTTGTTAAGATCTGTCTTTTTCCAGTGACAGATCTTAGGGTACATCAGAGCTGCATGGAATGTTTTATTCTGACATCTAGAAGCATGGCAGTGATGGTGCACATGGACACGTATAAATGGAGACAGGCTGTTTGGGCTGATGCACAAGAAAGAAAAAACAGCATTTATTAAGCACCTTATGTATTTCTGGCCTCTTGCCAAAGCTTAACATGCTTACTCCCTGGGTTCAGAATCCAGCTCTGTCATTTACTGGCTGATAAATGTGGGCAACTTACTTAAATTGGGATAATAATAATACCTACATGGTGAGGAAAATTCATGAAAAATATTAAGGTAATATGTGCCACAAAGCAAGTTATTGTCATTATAAGCAGAAGCTTCCTGTCCCTGTGTGTGGTAGACACACACACACACACACACACACACACACACACACACAGATAGATTTAGGGAATGAAAATGGAGATGCATTTGGCAAGTGGAAACAAGTTGAAAGAGTGAGATTTGACAACTGTTGGTCAGAGATAATGGTTAACATTATTTCATAAATGGCAATCATGACTTTCATCTTTTCACTTGAATTTATGGTTTCTTGTGCCAAAAGTTTTTTCTCCCCTAAATTCCTGTGGATTGGAAACTACCATCAACTAAAAAAATTAAAGTAAATTTGTATTTGAAATTTTAGATGTTTGGCTTCAGAATATAAAATCTGAAAACAAATCAGATGTAACCTTCATATGATTCTGGAAACTAATGAAAAGAAATGGAAGAGGATATTGGAAGAAAAGAACTGTTTCAAGTTAAAAATCATAGCCATTTACGGATCTTTGTTATGCTGCTTAGTCCTACTGGCAGCTTTGTGCCATTTTGTAGATGAGCCACCTGAGGCTCAGCGAAGGGAAGTTTTTTTGCCCCTAGTTGCCAGCTGTGCAGTAATAGAGTCAGGATTTGAACACAGGTTAGTCTGACTTCAAAGCCTGATTTTTTGTCACTGTGCTATTCTCGGTTTTGGGGGGTGAGGGAGGAGAATCTGTGAGTTCAAAAGTAGAAGAAAAGATGAAAAAAAATTGAAAGTCAGGCAAGAGGATTGACCTTTCAGGTGGTCCTGAACCAGGGGGACCGAAGTTGCTCACTCTCATCTCAGAAGTCCCCTTGGGCATGAATGCAGTAAGTTTCTAACTACTGCCAGATAGGCTAATTAACCCCCTGAAACTGTACCTTTCTTGAGAAACCATGAAGAGAAGACAATGGAGCCATTATATCAATCTAATATCATTAGATAGTTATCTATCTAGATGAAGACTATTTTTAAACCAAATATTAGATTGTGTGGCCTGGAAAGTATGTTTGTACCCATCTGGAATATGGATTTTTATATTTACATGGTAAGTCATGGTATCTCTTCTTCAAGAATGACTTGTATTAGTTATCTATTGCTGGGTAATAATATTATCACAAACTTGGTGATATAAAGCAAGGTGCACTTACCATCTCACAGTTTCTGTGGACTAGGAGTCCATGCATGGCTTAGCAGATCCTCTGTAAAGCTATGGTCAAGGTGTTGGCTCAGTTCTCATCTCTCATCTAGGATCAACTGTGGAAAGATCTACCAAGCTTATGTGATTGTTGGCAGAACTCAGTTCCTTGAAGCCCTCCAGACTGAGAAATTATTACATTTTTTTGCTGACCAATAGTTGGAAGCCTCCCTTAGTTTTTTGCCCTGTGGCCTTCTCCATTATGGTGGCTCACAATATGGTGGCTTCTTTCTTCAAAGCCAGAAAGACATCATGTCTCCTATCAAGATGGACACTGCAATCTTATATAGCATAATCACACACAGCACTCATGTACATACTGTCACCTTTGTCATACTCTGTTGGATACAAGGACATCAGAAGCCCACACTCAAAGAGAGGGAATTAGGGAACACTAGGAGGCAGGGATCATGGGAGCTTCTGAGAGTCTGTCCAGCACAAAGTTAAGTCCAGTGAGATTGGTTCAGGGTGTGGTGCCTCTCAGGACTTTGATACTTTCTTGGGGATAAAGGAGCAGAGGCAGCCACTCCTTTTGTCTGTTCAGGAAGATTTCCTGAAGGAGGTAGGAGTTTTGGAGCTGTCTGAACAACAGGAGAAAAGCATTTTGGTAGACTTCTAACATAGGTTGTTTTATGTTGGTTGGTTGAGAGGTAACATAGAGATGGCAGTGGCAGGACTGAATTTACATAAAAAAAAAAAAGGTTCCAAAACGTGTCTCTGTGAGTCTACAAACTATGCCACTTATTGGCCATGGGTTCAGCCTGCCCAGGTAACTTTTCTTTTCTTCTCTTACAGGTGTGGCAGTGTGGAGGGAGAATCGAGATCTTGTCCTGTTCCAGGATTGCTCGCCTAGAGACACCACAAGCCCTATGCCTTGGATCTGAGTCTTGCCTTGAAGCACAATGCTCTGTGAGTGGCTGAAATCTGGATGGATGAGTACAAATACGTGGTCTACGTGGCTTGGAACATACCTCTCCAGGTTTGTCATGGAATTGAACAGAAGCAAGGAAGAACAAAGAAGGAGAAGGTGGCGGTAGTGGTAGAAGATGGGTGGGATACACTGAAAGTGCCTTCCCATCCTAAAAAATTAAAGTCCCAGTAGTGTGATGATAATGACACTTAACATTAATGTAGTAATACTATGCTCCAGGAAGTCATTAATCATTGCAACATATCTATGGGATAGGTTTTGTTTTTATGACTCCCACATTTACAATGGAGAACCAAAGCACAGAGAGTTGAAAAGAACTTGTTTAAGGTAATAAAGTAGTAAGCAGCAGAGATGTGATTCAAACCAAGGAATCTTCTAGATTCCGTGTTCTTCGTGCATCATCTGTACTAGGAGATTCCTTGTGGGGCAGGGCTTGACATCAAGAATTCACTGGTCATTGCAGGTGGGATGTGGGATGGTGGGAGTAGGGACAGCAACCCTGCTGGGTGCACCCAAATCAGGATGGCCTTCTTGGCTAAGGTTAGCCACAAGAGGCTGGCATGGTATGCTGTCTTCTAACCTGGATCTGCGGCTCTGGGCTCAAGCATTCTTTCCTTTTGATTCCCCATAGATGTCACTTGTAGAAAATCTCCTTTAACTTTTACATCTCATTACCAGAATGTTCCTTTCAAAAGCCTTTTCTGGCTATCACGAGGAATATTTTGTGCCTTACTGGTGTAAGCATTATCTCAAATAGGAACAGTTTGCATTAGTTTGCTAATGATGAGAAATAAACCTGAGTGGCCCCACTGCACAGACCTTGCAAGTGCCTTTTAAACCAGCAGAGATTACAAGGGTTCAAGCTCTTCCCACTTTCCCTGGAAAACTATAATTATCAAGGTTACCTTATACGCTATCAGGAAAATATTCCATTCCCTCATGCGTCATCCATACCCTTTGGTGGAGTCAAGGATGTTACAAGGCACAGAAACACTCCATATTTTATTTATAGAACACTGGAATCGATTTTGGAGACATTTCTTCCAGAATGGCACTCCGGAAGAAACTGAAATGTAAAACTTTTGACTGGTATCTGAAAAATGTTTATCCAAACCTGAAGCCAATTCACAACATTGTGGGCTATGGAAGAGTATGTATTATGAAATTGCATTTCAAATGTTAAATATTTGACTGTAAGAGACAATAAGACCTGAACTGCATGACTGCCCAGAAGAGGGTTTCCAAAATCCATCCTACCCAGGATGGATTTCTACCCCTAATTTCTTTCTTGGCATTTTGCCCTTGAGCTCTTTCAGTTTCTTTTCATCTTTTGCTCCCCAGATCCCATCTTTTTTCCATGTCTTTGTCTCTGGTTTCTTATTTTGCAAACTGCAGCCCTAGATCTGCCCCTTTCAGTTTCTCAGCCAACCAGAATGTCTGGCCTGGCTCCCCTTCTCTATATGTGCTCTGACAGTCTGAAGGGTGGGTGTTCTCAGGAAGGGGCACCACAGTAGTGCCTCATTCTAGCATTTGTCTAGTGCATAGAAAATGGCTCCCAAGATCACAACCTCCTGCTCCTTTTTGGCTGGTAATTTCTGGCACCCTTGGAGTAGTGGGGAAAATACAGGGCCAGGGGAGGCTTGAGGGCCCTCCTTGTCTACCTCTTTCCAATGGTGTTTTTGTGTGTTTTGCCCTTTCAGATGAAAAACACATTGGATGAAAATATCTGCCTAGATCAGGGACTTGTTTCAGCCAACACCTCCATCATGTATTACTGTCATGAATACAGTACACAGGTATTTTCCACAATTTCCCCTGCCCCGGCAGGGTGAGTCTGTTGTAGCTCAGCCCCTGGCAACCTTTGCCAGAATTGGACTTGGTGTTAGATGATGGAAAGGCAGGATCTGAGTATCCTGGGTGATGGGTAAGAGTGAAATCCAAGCCTGTTCTTATAACTAAGAACTTCCAAGTCCATTCAAAAGGTCATAGCTAGACAGTTCCACTTCAGGTGTATGGAGGATAGGTACAAAGCCTATGCTCTGTCACATTCATTCTCAATGGTAATATTTTCATTGACAGTAACCTCCAGTCCCTTCCTATTCCTGTCTCCTCACTGCCTCCACCATCCTCCCACTGCTCTCAGGATGCCCTGGGAGGTAGGCAGGTGATGTTACCTGTGACTTCTGTAGAGAAGGAAATGGGCTAGAGAAGAGAGAGGCTAAATGGAAGTTACTCCATAGAATAGAAGAGATCTGACACCAAATGGAAGTTGCATCCAGGGGAATTTTCCTCCTAAGAATATTCACATCTCTCTTGTTACTGGCATGTTCCCCTCGCAAGAAACTTTTGGTGGTATGCAGGATAGATAGCATTTCCACTTGACAAATGAAAACACTGAAACACAAATACAACCCATTTGTCCAAGCTCACTGAGCAAGACAGTATTAGATTAAGAATTGGAAAGGGTTGTTGACAAGCCCAGTCCATAGCTGGGGTTTATGATGACAGCTTCTGAAGTTCAGGGGTTTGTGTGTGTGTGTGCGTGTGTGTGTGTGAAAGATAATCTCCCTTATCCATGCAAGTCATGATTATTTTGGAGCACTTGTATGGAAGCAGGAAGGCTAGTGCCCTCTTCTCATGCCTGTTTTTCTTCCTAGAATCAATTGGGGGTTGGGGAGAAAGAGGCAGAAGTGACTCCTTTTTACCTAGGAAACTTCAGTTCTCCCCCATGGTGACTGAGTGTCTTCACTCAAGAGCAGTCTTCATGCCCTCTATAAAGTCAAGGCTCTCCCCACTGACTATATCCATGGCAGCTTTCTGTGCTCTCTTTTAGAATGTCTACTATCACCTAACTGGGGAGTTCTATGTGGGACCACTGATTGAAGAGGCAGATCCTGATGATCACTGCCTGACAGACCCTGTCAATGGGGAGAAGCCCACTTTAAAGCCATGTTCCAAAGCAGCCCAAAACAGACTGCACATATATTGGGATTTTAAGCTGGCGAGTCACATTTTTTAAAGGATATGCATCTTGAAATCTAGTCTGAGAAGTTCATATTTGATTTGATAGTGTTTTGGAAAGATTGACTTTGCGGAAGTGTATGGGGAAAAGACTGGAAATGGAGCTGGGCATGGAATGCTGAGTCTGTTGGCAAAGGTGGGTGGGTAAAGGAAGCAATATTGGAATCTGTCATAGCTTAAGAGTTAGGAGCTTGGGTTCAGTCCTAGTTCAGTCACCATTAGCAAGTTTCTTGCCCTCTCTGAGACTTGGTTTCCTCATTTATAACATGGAGATCACAATATCTACTTTAGGAAACTATTGGGAAGATTAATTGAGATTGTGTAAAGAATTTAGCATGGTGCCTGCACATAGAAAGTATTCAATAAATATTAGCCATTATGATTAGTTTTATTATTAATGATAATCAGACAATCCGGAGCACTGGGCTGAAATATGATAGGGACTAGTGTAAAAGCCCTGATTTAACTTCAATATCAATTGACCAAGAACAGGGTAGAGAGAATCTGGCAGAATTCACAAGACAATGACATAGGGATTTGACTGACTACAATCTACATAAGAATTTACTGTGTGATGGGGCTGCATTAAGCTACCTTGGCAGAGATGTGATGTCCTGATGAAGAGAGTCAATGTCCTGTGTGTGATGGTATCTTTGAGCATTTTGATACTATATTAGCTTCAGGGACTACATTTTAACAGATATGGATCAATCTAACTAATTTATTCCTAACTTAAAGCTAATAACTCCTTTGAGAATTCTTGAGAATCTCCTTTCCAGAAAAACATATATATGCACATATGTGCACAATTTTGCTTACAATTTCAGAAAATTTTGGGATCCTATATTAAGTCTTTTTGAATTAGGCAATATCAGTGAGAAAGAGGAGGAGGGTAAGTCATCTTCTTGCTCTATACTTCCTGCCCTAAATGGAACTACATGTAATTCTAGGAAAGGCTATGCTCCCTCTCATCTCCTAGATGTTTGTTTACCTGTTGTTCCCTCTCCTCCTACCTCTGCACTGGGCCAACTACAGAGTGTTCCTTGGCCTTAGACATTGTTTTCTTTGAGAAGCCATCTGTGACTCCATAGGACAAGGATGAGTGAATCTTCTATGGGCTCTCAGGGTCCCTCTTACATATTTTATCTCAATATCACTTCTAAGTGCCTCCTCACTTGCTTCTTTTCATCACTAGACTGTGAGCTGGAGGGGAGAGCCTGGGTATTGTTGTTGTTGTTTTCTCTCTGGCATCTAGCACAGTGCCTGGAACATAGTAGGCACTCAATAAATAATTGTAGAGGAAATGAAAGATTGGCAAATCTGGATGTACTAGCGTGAAGATGTGAGCCTAGAGAATTAGAGAAGAGTGATTAGACTTGTTCAGTATCTATAGGAGGGCAGAACTGAGACCAGTGATTATAGATCAATGAGTCAGAGTTCAGCTTAATGTAAGGGCAAGGGAAGTCTTTCTAACAGCCTGACAGCTTAAGCTATCCTACAGAATAATGGGCTACCTAGCAAGCTGGTGAGCTTTCTGTCAATGGAAGTCACCAAGCAGAGCATGTTTGACAGGGAGACTCTGTCAATAGAATGCTAAATGTGAGCTTTTGATGTCCTTAACAGTATCTTTTGTGTGCAGAAAATATTATTACAGGTTTGCTTTGGTTTAAAATTAAATTTATTTAAGTTATAAATTAAACTAGTTTTTCTTCAAGCTTTTATATTCAGCTTAGAAATCTTATTATTTTATTTAGAAACCTAGCAGGTTTTAGCAATCACATCCCCCTGCCCCCATTTCTAATCTGCATGACTTTTATTTGTTTTTCTTGCCATATTACATTAGCTAGAATTTCTAGTACAGTAAAACCTTGGTTTGTGAGCGTAATTCATTCCAGAAACATGCTTGTAATCCAAAACACTTGTATATCAAAGTGAATTTCTCCATAAGAAATAATGGAAACTCAGATGATTCATTCCAGAACCCTGAAATATTCATATAAAAATGATCATAATACTGTAATGCAATACAAAATAATAAAGACAATATAAAATATAAAGAAAAATAAACAAATTAACCTGAATTTACCTTTGAAAACCTTTGTGGCTGGTGAGGGAGACAAGAAAGGAGAGTTATTGTGTAGGATGATTTTCACTGTCACTAACAGAATCACTGTTATCTATTGGCTCAATGGAATCTTTTTCTGCATGGGGGCCATTGTAGACACTTGCACGGATGTTGACTACGGTATGGTATTAATAAATTCTTGTTGTAAACTGCATTTAATGTACCTGGCAATAAGGCAGCAGAGGAAAGGGTCTATATCTGCAGGGAGTCTGACCTACAATGAAGCAAAGTATTCCTAAGCTTACTCTTGTATGGAAAAGCAAAAGACTGTCTACAGGTGCTTTGAAATGACAAAAAATAACACTAGTGCCAGTTGTGGGCATCTTCCAACATTCTGAAAAATCACTGATTTCTGCCAAACACCACAGTCTGAGACTGAGCATCCGAGCATGGGAGACAATCACCCATGATCCTGCAGAGGGAGAGGGAGAGAGAGAGAGAGAGAGAGAGAGAAGAACCATTGGCTCAGTCGTGATCATGTGACATTCAATCTCACGTACTACTCATATTGCAAGACATAGCTTGTTTATAAAGTTGAAATTTATTAGAAATGTTTGCTTGTCTTTCAGAACACTGGCAGAACAAGTTACTTGCAATCCAAGGTTTTACTGTACTATGTTGAATAAGAATGGTGAGAATGGATGTCCTCACCTTGTCCCAAATGCAGGAAGAAAGCATTGACCCTTTCAACATTATGTATACATTAGCTATAGATTTTTTTGTAGATGCTCCTTATCAAATTGAAGTAATTTACCTGAATTTCTAACTTGCTAAGAAATATTTTTATTAGGAATGTGAGTTGGATTTTGTCAAATGCTTTTCCTGTGTCAGTTGATATGATTATTTTTTTTGTTCTTTAGCTTGTTGACATGATGGATTACACTGATTAATTTTCTAATGTTGGGGCAGCCTTGTGTGCCAGGAATAAATCACATTTACTCATGGTGTACACCTCTTCTCATAATTTATTGGATTTGGTTTGCTTGTATGTTGTTGATTTTTGTGTCTAAGTTCATTAGAGGTAAGGATCTGCAATTTTTTTTTCTCTCTTTTTGGTACTGTCCTTGTTTTTAGTATCAAGGTAATACTGCCCTCATAAAGTGAGCAAGGAGGTGTTTCCTGTTTCTAATTGATAAAATTTGTCCTGTTAAAAATTTCGGAATAGACCAGTTTCTGAAAGAGGCATTTCCGGAAGAGATTTTCTGTAAGAGATTATCTTAAATTGGTGTTAATTCTTCTTTAAATTCTTGGTATAATTCTCTAGTGGAACCATATGGGCCTGGAGGTTTCTTTTCCAGGGGCTTTCAAACCATGAAATTAAAAACATTTAAAACTCTTTTGGCCTCATGGGTACCCCACAAGTTCCCACCTGTGTTCAAAACTATCAGTACAATCCCTTAAGCCTGGAGTCTAGTGAGCCTGGTTTCCACTTTGGAGCACCCAAACATGGACACCTTGCTCCATGCACACTGCCTCCACTCAGACCTGCCAGCCTTCTAGGCCTATGTGTACAGACGATGTGGCAGCTCAGCAGGCCATCTTTCTGGAGCTCGGAATGAAAATTTTTAATGGTACGGGGCTATTCAGATGATTTTTGTGTGTGTGTGTGTGTGGATTGAGTTGTGACGGTTTATCGTTTTTGAGGAATTGGCCCATTTCTTCAAATTTATGAGTATAAAGGTACTTACAATAATTAATTAATACGAGTGACATTATATTAGTTTTAGATGTACAACATAATATATCCAATTTATGTATATATTGCAAAGTGATCACCACAATAAGTCTAGTCAACATCCAACACCTTTAGCAACTTTAAAGGGATTTTACAATTTAATAAATTCCCTTAAACATTACATACTATATTCATAAGTTTAATACATTAAATTTTCTTTCTTAAGAATGTCAATTATCTGTATTTAATTAATTTAATTAATTTTAATTGATTTTTAGTTTTTAAAATTAATTTAATGATTATTAAATTTTATTATGTGTTTTAAAAGTATTTGTAACTTGGTAAAATTTCACAAATTTAATTATTCAATTACACATTTTAAAATTGGTATCACAGCGTTAATCTGTAAGACAATTTTTTTAAACATAGCACATACTTAAAAATAGTAAATATATATAGAATCTTTAACAAATACTATGTGTTTGATTCCTTCAACATCTCTACCTGATCCTAAATCTCTGGGGGAATTAAACATACTACTTATGCTAAAGAAACAATTATGACATCCCGAAAATTTTGAGGGTTGCCTTTCCAAGAGAATTTTGGAAGACTACTTTCTCAGCTGGCTGCAGTAGAATATAGATGAGAATCGAATATGCTAATAGAATATATATTCTGGCTGGGTGTGAGTCTGGAGCTGCAGGACATGTAGGGGAATTGTGCCAACCACTCCGATGTCCAAATTTGGTCCCGTTTTATGATCATTGTGTTAAGAAGTCTGGAAGTTGAGGAGGGAGGTGATCATGTAGCTCATGGTGTATTACCCAAGTCAATTCATTCTATCCAAGCCTTTCTTATCCACTTTATCTTTTAGGACCACAGTTCTGTCAAGTAAGAAAATGATATTTGATGGAATGTTGGGGCCCTTTTGTGTTCTATTTACTTTGTATGCACAACTTACACTTTCATTCTATTAAAAAGCTACCAAAGATATTTTCCAGAATTAAGAGGAAGATAAGACTAAATAATTCTTTTGTTTTCTTTCAATTTCATGATTCATGTTTTGAGTCAACCAGAGGTATTACCTCTGAAGACCATAAAAGGGATGGCATAACTGAGAAGGGACCCAATTTGAAGAAATAAGGTCTTTTTGAGACCTCTGGACTGTGAGATGAGGAGCAGAGGGTTGAGAGTAGAGATGAAGCTGAAATAAGGGAGAGTTTTGGTGAAAGTCCTCATTCAGATGTTTTCTAGATGGAATTACACAAGGAAGGCTCTGAGAGAGGCAATGAAAATAGGAAACCACTGGTAGGTAGTCAGGGTTGGAGAAATAAAAAGGAAGAGATATTTGTGGGAATGCAGTCATGCTGGTGGCCACGGTTGCAGAAGGCAGTTTAGTTCTCTACAGGAAGAGCCCTGACATTAATCAGAACCCCCAAACTAATGATACCCCATTTTAAGGTGCTCGTTTTCTTGTAAGACAATATTTTAAAGGCTAACATAGAATGTAGGTCAAAATTAATATGGAAAATACCTTAATACTTATCATAACAAAATATTAGGAAAAATTAAATGTCCAACAGTAAGGGAGGTTTTTGTTCATCCCTTGAACTGAATATTATATAGCCACTCAAATTATATCCTCAAAAAGTATATTTTCAAAAATTAATGAAATTGTAAAATGCACATGTTATTAAATCATGATATTAAATTTAAAAAGTAGTATATACAAACTACATATACATTATCCTATTATGAGTGCTTCTAATTTTTAAAATATGTTTTCCAAATTAAAAGAAATAGCACATATTCCTTCTGTGAAAGTGGAAAATAGAAACAAAAATTGTTTCAAAACTGGCAGGCAACACCTCCCCAATAAAAAACAAACCAAAAATATATAAGATCCAGATGAACACAATGTAAAGGAAACCAGAGAAGAGTCTGAAGAGGATGCAAAGAATACTTCCAAAGGTCATGTCACATGGAAGTGGAGAGAAAATGGAAAAAAAAATCAGTGACTTTATCTAAAAAATCACAATAAATTATAATACCCAAGATTTCTGGAGTACATATAATGTACCAGGCACTGTCTAACTGATATAAATCTTACAAGAGGACTATTATCATTAGCTGTACTTTACTTATGAAGTAACTAAACCACAAAGAAGTCAACTAATATTACCAAGGTCACACAGCAGATTAAATGTCCAGATTCAAACACAGAATCTCATCCACTGTTTGTTATTGCCTCATTTCTTGGGAAGTTTGATTCTGAAAGTGAGAAAAACACTGAATTTTGGTTAAAAAGGATGGCAGAGTTAAGGGTTCTTTTCCCCCCTCTAATACTGGAACATTTGGGTATATTTAAAGTCAGTAGGAAAGGAATCTGTCCAGAGGGAGAAATCAAAGAACAATGTTAAACAAGAAGAGTGTTTCTCTGGCATCCAGGATAGCTGGACTCACAGGATAGGAGCTGTTGGCTGTAGAGACAGAGGCATGACAGCTCCTTCAAGACCACCCAGGAGCAGTGTCCTGAGGGACACTCTTGACATTGGGGCGGGGGGGCTAGACTGACTGGAAGTGCGGTTCTCCACAAAGTGGGGGAAAAAAAGGCATTTAGTGAAAGTGAGCATCAAGGGTTGGGGACCAGGGATAGAGTGCTGAGGAGGTCTGGAAGAGTAACCCTAGGAGTAAGCCAAGTTTTAAGCCAGACCACTGTAGGCTCATCTGTGGGCCAGGCCTGCTTGATTGGCAGACCTCTCCTCAGTTATCCTGTGGGCTGTAAGCGGGGCCGAATGGAAAGGAGCAGTGGAGGTGACAGGAGGAGTTCAAGAATCAGGGGAGCCTGAATGACTGCACACACTGGGGAGGTGCACCTGGGTATGTGTGACCAAGACAGGCAAGTTTAGGGGAGCAGGGTTATTGGGGCCAGTTTGTGATGGGAAAAGATGAGAAGGAGCAGGGTTTGGACACATTGTTGCAGCCCTGCTTGGTGGTAGGTTCCAAAGTGAGACAGTTAGACCAGGGTTGAACTCTCACTAGACATTCAGATGGAGGCTATTAACTGGGGATTACAGCAGAGGGCAGGGTGGATAAAGGAAAAACAACTTCACCAAGGCACTGAAATAGATTCTGTGAGTGATTCCTGCAAAGAGGTGGAGAGGGGTGTGGAGAGTGGGAGGGCTGGGAGAAGAGGACAAGATCAGGACAGATGGCACAATGTCAGTTGTTGAGCCATATACATAAGGGGGAAAGAGCTCAGGGGGCTGGGGGTGGCACACAGGGACAAAGAGAAGGATGACTCTTCCTCCACTTCCCCCATTGGAATGGGAAGAGTCAGAGATGTACCAACATTTATTGCACATCTTTCATGTCAGGTACAGGATGCTCAATAAATATTAACCAATTAATTTTATTCAATTAATATTAGTTTTAACTCTAATATTAAAATAAACCCATTTTATAGATGAAGAAATTGAGACTTAGGCTGGGTATTTGCCTGAGACCCTTTGCTGTATGTGGTGGAATAGAGATTTAATCCAGACTCGTTGGCTTTTAATCCTGTAACATTCCCAGTAGTAAACCTTGGTGAAACCCCAAGGTCAGATTGGGTAGGAACTGCCCCCACAGTGGTGGAGAAAACAAGCTAAGATTCCTGAATGTACTTTCTGCTTGTCTGGCCATGGAGCCTCACTGAGGAGGGAGGGAGAATCCTAATGGGTTTCATGGGCTCAGGGGTGAAGATGTGAAAAGAAAGGTCAAGTAGAGAAGGGCTCTGGCTCTCCAAGATGTGTCATATCTTGCCAGTCACACTGCCCTGATGCTTCAACCTTAAAAGAGGTGGATGATAACAGCGACCCAGGGTAGACTTGCTTCCTCCTATATCTGTGGTTAGTCTGCCTTGGTGCTAGTAGAGAGCACTGGGTGGTCTAACGCTACTCTTTGCTTCATTTCTCTTCTGGAGGACTTGCAGAGGACTGAGGGATGCTTCAAGCACGTCGCTGAGCACAGCAGGAAGAGTAGGAACAGACGAGATGAAGGCATTTCACACCTTGACTCTGTCTCTTCTTCCATCCAGGGAAGAGCTGTCATGAACAGAGCCACCAAGTGATGTCTGGAGATGAAGAAAGACACTTCAGGCATCTATGTGCCTGTGCTCCAGACCTGCACCACACAAGTGTGGACAATACAGTATACTGTGTGAAACTGGGGGTCAAACTAACGTCCGGGGATCCTCAGCCTGGATTCAGAATACCAGTTCTTGCCACTGGAATGGCTTCTACTCCTAATGCTGCTCAAAGCGGCATTAGTGGGGAGAATGAGAAGTGGAAAATATGTGTGTGTTTATTATGACTTCAGCCTGCAACACACAGGATGTGGGGAGATGAGGTCCATGCCTGTGTCGGGATGTCCAGGCTGAAGCTTCTCCCCCAGGTCCTCTTGGAAATTCATGATATAGATCAAATGCCATTCTTGGAAACTCCTTGAAATAAGCATCATCATCTGGCTGCTATGTGGGGACAGAACTAGGCGGGTGGAAGTCTATCGTTGACTTCTGCCAACACTGTTTAGTCTTCATTCCTGACAACTACTATTGCCATCTGCCCCACACATCCTCCCCCGACCCATCTGCTCAGAGACTCCCCAGGCAGCCTGGGGGCTGCTCCACAGGAGAGGCTGGGTCATCATGAGGCTGGCAGCATGACAGTTCAGGTGGCACCAATTCTCTGAAGGTGCGTTGCCACTGCTGTTCCCCTTTCCTGAACTGTCCTGAAAGATGCAGCAAGTAGACAGGTAGTCTTAAAAAATTCCTCCATCATCCCCCCACAGCAGTTTTACTTGGATTGCCCAATCTCTCCCATACCAAACAGATTCCAGAGGCTGAGGGTAGGAGAGAATGCACCTCTACTAATCCCAGCTCTACAGAGTGCACAGAGAATGGTAGAAAAGTCCAAGTCCATTTGAGTCTTTAAGTAGCCTGTAACACTTCCTAGACTTGATGCCTATTTCCTTTTATTTTCCCTAAAAGTTATGGAGGAATTGAGGCTTGAAACAGAGGGGCATCGCCTACTGGGACACAAAGAAGGGATTGTAGGCAAAAACTTAAAACCAAGGGTCCTTACTGCTGTCTGGTGGACAAATCCTTTCCCCTAATTGGTGAATTGGGAAGATAAGTCTAGGGATGGAAATTTTGGCAAGGTCCTGGTAGTTGGAGGGAGTGGGCATCATGGTGGGAGAGGAGGTAGGATATGATGTGTGTATTATGGGCTCACTTTTGAAGGATGTGCAAACTGGTCCCTTCCTTGAGAGAGTCACCTTTTCCTTTTAGTCTTATATAGTTACTTGGGTATGATTCCGGGAATAATTAGTCTTCCTTTAGGCATTAGGCAGACAAGACACTGATAATTTAGTACAGAATTAAATCAGCTGAAATTTTGTTAAAGTAAGCTTTTAGAAGTGTATAAGTCATAAGCATACAGCTTGATAAAATTTTCACAGTGACCAAATCCATATCAAGAACCAAAACATTACCACAGATAGGATTTCATGATGAAAAAATTAAGGAACAGGATAAATGTTAAGCAAATGTATAACTCTTAGTTTCTTCATAGCAAATTGAAGGGAAAATGCAATTTATAGCAAAGTTTTTTTTTTTAAGATTTATTTATTTTTAGAAGAGTGCAAGTGGGGGAGGGGCAGAGAGAGGGGGACAGAAGATCCAAAGTTGGCTCTTCACTGACAGGCTGACAGCAGCAAGCCTGATGTAGGGCTCAAACTCACAAACTGCAAGACTGTGACCTGAACCAAAGTTGGAGGCTCAACTGACTCAGCCACCTAGGTGCCCCACAAAGTTTTTTTAAAATCTTGTGTCCAATGGAAAGATTTTCTAGGGTTTGAATATCTGCTATAGCCTATAGTTTTGGTAACTATTACTAAGCTTAATATCTCTTATTTATTAAACAACTTTTAGATATCCATAATAGCAAGTAACAAATATAATTAATTTTAGAAATACAGAATAACTTACACTTTGGAGAATTTATGAAAATTCCTGTGAGTTAGATTTTTTCCCTAAATCCCCAAAGTAATGTCTGTTGAGAAATTGTTGAGAATACTACCCTAACTTTGCTGAAACCTACTTGGTGGTCTCCCTCAATTTACTGCTCTGTGTTCTCCATTAAATGATCAACCAAAGGGGCTTCTTTCAGGTTTTTTAAATAACAATTTTGTACTTCTTCTATTTTTTTTTTGCCAATTTTTTTAACCACTTAATTGAGGTATAATTGAAATGTAAAACGTATACATATTTAATATGTGCAACTCAATGAGTTTGGGGATAAATATACCCCCATGAAACCATCATTGCTATCAAGGCATAGACATATTCATTACTTCCCAAAGTTTCCTCTTGCCCCTTTTATTATTGTTATTATTATTAATATAACTACTACTGATATTTGTGGTAAGTATACCATGTTGGAAGATTTTTAAGTATATAACATAGTATTGTTAGCTATAGGCACCATGCTGTATTGCCCCAGAACTTATTCATCTTGCATAAAACTTTATATCCATTGACCACCATCTCCCCATTTCCCCCTCCCTGACCATTCTACTCTCTGCTTCCATGAGTCTATTTTTAGGTTCCACATATAAGATCACATTTGTCTTTTTGTGTCTGGCTTATTTCCCTTAGAATAATGTCTTCCAGGTCCATCCATGTTGTTGAAAATTTGCCAAGTGTTTTTAAGTGTCTTCCATGAAATCAAGTTTCCCAAGAGTCTTTTCTTCTCATGTCTGTGTGCACATGTGCTGTGTGGTTGGCTGCAAAATCTCAGCTTCAGCTGGAACTCTTGACTCCTGAATTGCCCAACAAGGCTTAGGGAACAGGGGACATAGATTAAGGGGGCAGAAAAGCATTGGTTCAATGGCAACAAGGGTAGTGACTGCAGAGCCAGTTTGGGTGATGAAGGATGCTGCAGGAATGTTGTGGCTGGAGGTGTGCTTGTGTGGGTACCAACAGTGGTACCTGCATGTCTTAGGACGGGGTCAGCAGGGCAGCAGATCCTGCAGGGTGGTGAAAGGAGCAGGGGTTGGCAGAGGACTATGTTTGTCCCCAGTAGCTGGGGCAGGAGGCTGCATGGTGCTGGGTAGCTCTCAGGGAACTCTGGCAATGGCAAGTAGTGGCTCAGTGTAAAAACACTGATAGCTAAGCCTGGGAATTGGTCAGGCAGGAAGGCTGTGAGAGCGCCCTGAGAAAAGGCCTCTATCTGCATTTGCCACTGTTCTTATTCCCCTCCCTGCTGGAAGACTTTGGCTTTCTCTCTCTGCCTGCAGTTTTCCTTGCCTCTACCCATGCTCAGATGTTAAGACATTTGCACCTAGGATTAACTTAGTTCCAGTGGGTTAACTTGATCTTGTGTATCTTTTGTTCAGTCAGGAGGGGTGAGTAAGGGGTCTTTACTCATAAACACTTTGTTCACTGGACCTTTAATCATGGGTAGGCTGTTTTCTATGGCGGATTTTTCTTTAGGATCCTGCCCTAGCCCTTAGGGTCTTGAGAAGAGCTCTGTAAAGGGAGTAAGTTTCCCACCTACTGGCTTCACTTTTCTTCCTTGCACCCTTTGGGAGCAGGGATATTTCTTAATACCCTCATAGGAAACACCCTTAGAAAGTGAAGGCAACTCTTCTACCTCATTTCTACCAGTGTGAACTCCCTGTAGCCAAGTTCTCTAAGGGAGAGAAAAAGAGAGGGAGTGAGAAGGTTGGGGGGAGGAGAGGATTTAGCTATTCTGGCAACATCCAGGCAGAAGCAATTCCACTGATGTTGCCCAACACTGCCCTCCAAGTGAGAATCAAGGGCCAACTCAGCAGACCCCTGGCCATCTTGAGCTTTTCCAAACATCCTGTTTATGCACAGAGGAGTTTGGAAAAATAAAAGCAGTCAGGACCAGTTCCACCCAGCAGGCAAGGAAGGGAGGTTCTTAAGGGAGCAGCCAAAGCGCCTGGAGGAGGGTGGCTGTGGTTGGGTTGAATCTCTTTGGGCAAATAGACCAGTTGGCTGGTCACTCCCTGAACACAACATGGTAGAATAAACAGGCAACCGTTCTGAAATCCTGCTTGCCCTGGCCCTAGGCTGGAGTGGTCTGGCAAATCCAATACTGGAGAGACTTCATCCCAGACATGCTTTGAATAAGTGCACCCAGTCGAGACTTTGCCAGACTCTTGTCTGTCTTCACTCCATCCTTAGATCCTTTGGGCTCCAGACAAGATCAAAGGTTCCTGCTCTTCTTGGATAAAAGCCTGAGAGAGAGAGAGAGAGAGAGAGAGAGAGAGAGAGAGAGAGATATTGAGATTTGTAGGAGTCTTTTCATTATAGGCCCCTGGTTACTGGAATTTGAAAATCTGGCTGTGAACACTTATTCCAGGCCAACTGTTGGCACCGATCTTGTAGCGAGGATCAACTTCTACCCCCACTCCCCGCCCCCTTTCAAGTCAAATATGGAAAAACTCCATTTGGCAGTTATTTTCCCTGAAATAGCAACAAGAAGAGAGACAAATATCCTAAGTTTTTAAAAAAGAAAACTTTACAGTGAATCAGGCGTTCTCTTACAATGTTTTTTAATAAGTAATATCTTTGATTTTGTCACCACACTCCTGATGTTTGTAATTATAAATGGGCCTCCAGACTGAGGGTACAGGTCAGTTCTAAAGCCACATTTGGGATATAAAAAAAAGTGTATTAAAAGACACATAGCCAGAGAGAAGAGAGTTTAAGTACAACCATGAGTCAGAGAATAGAAAAGCCAAGGTAAATAAGCTCCCTGCAGGGACGGCTCTGGGGACAGTGTTCGGCTTACCTTGAGACTGGGTGTTTCCTCTTTCCAATCCAGAGGGCACCTTGTAATACAGTGTTTTTCTTTGGAGAGTGAGTGCCCTCACAGAAGGGACACCTTGTTTCTTCTCTTTCAGATACACACTCTCTTGTCTCCTACTGCAGGGATCAGAAAAGAGAGAAAAGAGAGAGAAAGATCCATTTAAATCCCTTTCTTTGTTGCCTTTAGAGATCTTGTAGCTGCTGGGTGCATGACCTAGACATACCACAGGTATGCAAACTTAGTTAGCTGTGCCTCTTTTAAATTTTATGGTTTTCATCCATTTTTCCTGTCCTTCAGTCCCAATTTTCATTTCCACTGATCTGACACTTGGTCGAATCAACTTGAATGATGTAGAAAGGGAAGCAGGGGCACAGGAATCAGGGATGGGCTAAGAGGTGTGGGCAGGGTGTGTGGAGAAGATTCTCAGTTAATGCCTCACACTTAGGAGTCTTCCTGACGAGTTTGGGATTTGCAGAGGTGAGTGAAGAAGGAGAGTCTTCATGGTGGAGAAGCCCGGGACTATCCCAAGGGCAAGACTACAGGTGAATAGAGACCTAGAAGCAAAGCCAACAATGAACGTGCCTCGATGAAATGAAAGGACAAGGAGGAGATGAGGGCAAGCCCTGGGAGAGAGCTTGGCCTACAAGGGACACAGTGGCCAACAAAAATGTCCTCCTGCTGTCTTCTACCTAAGGAATACCTAGAGAAACAGATGAATAATATTTATGTTTTATTTTTCATTGTAAATTTCCCAAAGCACATAAAGACCTAAATAATAAATAACTAGTATGCATAATCTTACCACTCTGAGGTAACAATCACAAATTTCTCTTTATTTCCTTCTCATCTGTTTTCTTTGAATCAATATATCTAATCATGTTTATACATCATTTTATAAAATTAGGACCATTCCCGATATACAGTGTAGCTTGATTTTTTAAATATAATTTATTGCCAAGTTGGCTAACATACAGTGTATATCATGTGCTCTTGGTTTTGGGGGGGGGTAGATTCCCGTGGTTCATTGCTTACATACAACACCCAGTGCTTATCCCAACAAGTGCCCTTTTCAATGTCCATCACCCATTCCCCCCACCTCCCCCATCAACCCTCAGTTTGTTCTCTGTATTTAAGAGTCTCTTTTGATTTGCCTCCCTCTCTGTTTGAAACTATTTTTTTCCCCTTCCCTTCCCTCATGGTCTTCTGTTAAGTTTCTCAAGTTCCACATATGAGTGAAAACATATGATATCTGTCCTTCTCTGACTGACTGATTTCACTTAGCATAATACCCTCCAGTTCTACCCACATTGCTGTAGATGGCAGGATTTTATTCTTTCTCATTGCCAAGTAGTATTCCATTGTATATATAAACCACATCTTCTTTATCCATTTATCAGTTGATGGGCATTTGGGCTCTTTCCATACTTTGGCTATTGTTGAAAGCACTGCTGTAAACATTGTGGTACATGTGCCCCTTCAAAACAGCACTCCTGTGTCCTTTGTATAAATTTCTTGTAGTGCTATTGCTGGATTATAGGGTAGTTCTACTTTGATTTTTTTGAGGAACACAGAAATCCAGCATTTTCATGGATTTAGAGAAGTCACCAGCTGAATGTCAGAAGTTTCTAGCACAGGTTTTATGAGAGAACTCTAGAACAATGGTGTTGCTGAGTCTCCTTCAGGTGCAGGTTTTGTGTGGAGCAGGTTTTGTGTGAGCATTCCCTCGGCTTACCAGCCCAATGCAGGGGGCTGCTGCTCTAAGAAGGAAGAGGGAAGATGGAACACTGTTCTCCCAGGTGTAGTGGGAGGGAGCCCATAGGGAACTGTTCCGTGGCATAGGGGTTGGTGCTTCTGGGAGGATGCTCATTACAGTCACCACTTATTGAACATCTACTATGCACTGGGCAACGGAGCTGTGCACATACTAGCTGTCATCCTCCAAACAATCTGACAAAATAGGTGTTATTATCCATACTTCCTATGTGAGGAAACTAAGGCTCCCAGAGGTTAATTTACCATCTGCAGTCACACCACTGTTAAGTGAGTGAGTGAGGGCTCTGACTTGGGTTTCCCAGGGAGTACAAGAAGAGAAAATTACAGGCTTTGAAACACACAGAAAACATGGATTTGAATCATTTTTGTTAAAACACAACTTCCTTTTGGACTATAAGAGTAAGACATATTTATCACAGAAAACTTGCCATTCATCTCTCTCTTCTCTCTGGCACCTTGGCTTGGAAAGTCTCTGTTATCTGACTCCCCCTGCCAGGATCTTACATTAATTCATTCAACAAACACTTATTTTTCAATGGCCATGTTTTAGTCACTGTTAAGGGGAGTGGAAAAAAATTGGGTAAGTTTTAGCCCCTGCCTTTAGGAAATAGTGCAACAGGACTAGGCAGCTACATGCACTCTAACCGTGACATCCATAATGATGATTACCACAGAGACCTGACGCAAGGGCTCAGGAAATACAGCTGTGAAGGGAGGAATAAACCTGCTTGGCAAGGGTCAGAGAAGGCCTCAGAATGGGCAGTATTTTCTCCCTGAGCTTTGATTATCTCGTCTTTCAAACTGGACAAGAGTGACTTCTGGTCATAGCATTCTGTAATTTTCATCTCCTTTTTTTACATGGATTTGTCACCAAGGACAGCTCTTCTCCATATGTAAGGAGCTCTGGGTTCCTAGAGCCTGATCTGGAGCTCACACTGCATGGCTGCCTTCCTGGAGCATGGCAAATGGCCTCCTTGAGTACAGTCTCTTATGCTTGTTTGGCAAGGGGAGATCTGCTCAGCTACAAGTTCAGATTCCTTCCTACTTATAGCTCCCTACCTCTTTCAATGCCCTCTGGTCTTTTAGTGGCAGACTGATGTGTTCTACCCCTCTCCACCATCAAATTTCCTGGAAGAATAGATCCCAAGGTCAGGATTTATTCTGGTTCAGCTCTATAGACTTCCAGGACTTCATACCTTGCACAGAGAAGATGTTCAATTAATGTGCATGAATACATAATGGTTTTTCCTTTTGGAGATTTTTTGTATGCCATTTAAAAAGTACCTGCATTCAGGGGCACCTGTGTGGCTCAGTCAGTTGGGCATCTGACTTTGGCTCCCATCATGATCCATGGTTCGTGAGTTCAAGCCCCACATCGGGCTCTGTATGGACAGAGAGGAGCCTGTTTTAGATCCTCTGTCTCCCTCTCTGCCCCTTCCCTGTGCATGCTCTCTCTTTCTCAAAAATAAAAATAAAACATTAAAAAAAGTATCTGTATTTGTTTTCTCCAATTCTCCAGTGGAACAAATTACCATAAATGGTGGCTTGAGATGACATAAATATATTATCTTACAGTTCTGGAGATCAAAAGTGTGACTCAGTGGGTGTCACTGGGTTAAAACCAAGGTGTCAGCAGGTCTGTGATTCTTTCTGGAAGTTCTAGAGCAAATTTGTTCTTGTTTATTTGTTCATGTGGTTTATTTTGTTTCTGTTTTTTATCTTTTCCTGCTTCTAGGGGCTGCCCTGCATTCCTTGACTTGTAGCCCTCTTCCCTCCAGCAGTGGCTGGTTAAACTTTGCTCACATTGCATCACTTTGACACTGATTGTTCTTCCCTTTTCTGTCTTTTAAGGACCCTTGTGATTATAGTGGGCCCCTCTGGCTAATCCAGGATCATCCATCTATCTTAAGGTTTGTTGATTAGCAACCCCAATGCCATTTGCCATGTAATGTAGCATAGTCACAGGTTACAGGGATTAGGATGAGGATACCTTTGGGGGACCATTACTTGGTTTACTATGGTGCCAGGTGACTTATTATTAGTTATTATTATTATTTTAGGACTTCAGGACCAATCATCTACCCATGCACTTACTTACCTAGCAATTTGTTGAGCTCTTACAATGTTCCATGTATTTTGCTAGATGCTGGGAAATCAAAGGTGTAAAATACATAATCAGAGGTCGGGGGCAAGAATGAATAACTGCAGTGCAATCTGACAAGCATTATAACGTAGGTGTGCGAAGGGGATTGTGGGGGTACAGAGGAGGGGCATTAATCCCAGACTGGAGAAAGAGATGATACCTGACCTGAGCTTTAAGGAAGCTGGAATTGGAGATGGTGGTCCATATGAAGGAAAGAGCATTTGCAAAGACCTGGGCAATATGGTATTCTCTGGGAGCTAAGATAGTTTGAGTTATTGAAACAGAAGGTGCTTTCCCCATATTCTTCCTGTGCTGCCCTTAAGGAAGAGAGTTGAGGCTGAATAGATAAGCATTGGCAGATCAGGGTAGGCCTCACATGCAGATAAGGAGCTGTATGTACTTCATGCTTTAGCCACTGGGAAGAGACTGAAGAATTTAAAACAGAGGAATGATGATGGGCTGATGTTCCGGCTATGCATAAAGACCCTCCCAAGTTTAAGGTTTCATTCCTTCCAGGAGCCACACATGGTCTTCCTTTTTCTAACACGAATTTAATGCAGCCATTTTTTATCCTTGTTGTCAGCCTAAGGAGGCCTCCTGTTGGCTAAGGCTGCTTTGAGGTTTTCAAAGGTGACTTTGCGGCATCTCTTCCCATATTAGTCCAGGACCCGGCCCTGAGTACCTCCAGGTGTTCAGGCTTTCCCCCAGAGCCATCTGCATGAAGGTCCTAATTAGGACAGCATCAATGAATGGTGAATGCATTTTTAGAAAATGCTCGTCTCAGCAGATTTGTTGTTTGTTTGAAGGTAGTAGCAGAAGCAATTATGCAGCAGCTGTGGTATAGTGGCAAAAGCACTGGTTTTAGTCAGAAAATCTCACTATCTCAGCTCTGCCAGTTAATAGGCATTTGGTTTTGGGGAAGTCACATAGATTCATTGCATCTCAATTCCATAATGTAGAGAATAGGGGAGGTATTAGTCTGGCTGGTTAGCTGCTGTAACCACAAGTTTAGTAATTTAACACAATACAAGCTTATGTCTTACTCATACCACAGTCCAACATGGCTGTTTCTGTTCATGAGCCTCTTCTGCACAGCTCTTCTCCAACTTGTGACTCAGGGGCTTAGGATCCCTCCATCTTATGGCTTCCTCACCCCCTCCACCCTGCAGTCCTCAGAGTTCTCCCCTTTTGGCCAAAAAGCGAAAGGAGAGAGCATGTTAAGGTTTGTGCAGTTTTATGGTCCAGGCCAGGAAGTGACCACATCCGTTTTGCCCACATTCCATTGGGCAGAACCCAGTCACATGGCTGCACCCAATTAACTTCAGGGGAAGCTGGGAAATTTAGTCCAGCTGTGTCCCAGTGGGGGAAATCCAATGGTTTGGTTTACCAAATACCTAGTCAGCCTTACTATATATACTATAACAATACAGTTGTTTCTAGAATTAAGTCAGATAAGTAAGTGCTGGTGCTGAGAGCAGTGCCATGTACATGGTAAATATGGAATGTGAGTTTTTGTGCCCTGCAAAGGGTGCCTGGGAGAACAGATGCTTCAGGAAGGAAATGTAAATTGTGGGTTGTGAGAGAAGTTCTCCTTTGTGGTTTCTTTTAGAGTGTATCAGGAAACAATATTCAGTAAGAAATAGTCCATTAGAATCAGTAAAAAAATACTTAAACAGAAAATAGTCCATTAGCCCTGGCACCCTTAGGAAAGAGCTCTTTGTCTGACAGACACAGAGCTGCTTCCTGGCTCTGATAGAAGCAGTGTCCCTAACCATCCTCATCTGCCTTTGCTGTTTCTTTTCCAATTAACTGTCCCCCGCCCACCATCCCCAAGTGACACACACTAATTCCCCTCATAGAGGATTATAATGGGGGCTGAATCAGGAATGATGGGTGGGGAGAGGGGATTAAATCAGGCAAGATAATTTAGAGGAATAAATAAGGCAATATAGGTCATCTAAAGGAGAATTAAATGGAATTTGGCCTGAGAGAAAGGTCCAGACTAATTCAAACCCTTGTGCAACTAAGTATGCAAATCAATTGAACAGAGAGTAGAGGGAATGCTGATGTAAATGTTTTGTAGTGAAGTAAGACTTTGTTGACTCCACATGTTAGGGCCTTTATGCTTTTCCAATCCATTCCCCCCACTATCCCCATCTGATGATGGGAACTTAATTAGGATTAGAAGAAATTCCACCTCCCTTCCTGTATATTTCAGGGCTAATGATTTTTATTAGAACAAGTATTTTTTAAAGACATAATAAGAAGATTATTCCTTCTCCCTTTCACCAGTTCAAGCCCTACCTTGGAAAAAACAGAAGAAGAAACTATTTACTGATGTACACTGCTTTTAGAGCCATCCCGGGAGACAGATACATCTCCATTAAGCGTCCAGTTGTTGAGAGCTGCAGTAGGCTCAGTAATGAACTCTGTGATCTGAAAACTGGGGGACTGGCTGGGAGGGGGTTCTAATGGTGGCTTGGAAAGCAAGCCCCTGTCTGAAGATGTCCAAGAATGGGTCATTAGAATAAAGATGCTGAGCTATATGTGTCAAGGCCAAGGGGCAGGCTGCAGAGAGTGATGAATAGGGGTCATTTGAAAGAAAAGACATGACAAGTTAAAGGGAAATGATTGTGGCTCAGAACTCAGACCTTTTATCCAGCCATGAACTATTCTTGCTCTGCTTGGGGGAGGGAGGGCTACAGGCTTCTTCTGCTTCAGAGAATCATGAAAAGGAAGAGAGGTCTGGTCTTAGGGTATATGGGAGGACAAGATGAGGGCAGGGGAGGGCTCCGCTCAAGAGCTAGAAGGAAGCTGGAAGAGGAGGAGTTGGGGAAAGAGCACAGCAGGAAGTGTAGAGAACCAGGACTCAGGATTCTAATCCTATAGCCCTCAGGATCTCTGTTTCAGAAAAAAGAGGAATAAGTAACCAATGCATAGCTGTCTTACCATCAGGGTGGAGAAGTACTCTATGGCTTCCCTTCCCTTTAACTGGTTTTGCTTTCCCTTGTGGTGGATTTCTTATGAAAGGGGGTTGCAGGGTGTGGTTGTTGAAAACCTGGGTTTGAATTCCAATTCTACATTTGTTAGCTAGTTGAACTTGGGGAAGTTCATCAGCTTCTTTAAGCTTCAGGGAAGGGTGAAGATTAAAAGAATAATGTATGTAAAATAGCATAGCACACATAATTCATTTATCAAAAGTTAACTGATACTGTAAAAAGTGCTTAGTTTGACCCAGGAACTGACTGGAAATTTGGGAAGGCATTCCAGACAGGGTGATAGAGTTGTCCTTCTGCAAACAAAATTCTGAGGACTGTTCTTGTGGGATTTGCACCTATTTGGAGACAGAAGATGTGAGTTCCAGTCACAATGCCACCATTAACAAGCTGTGAGCCCTGCAGGCAGCCCAAGTAAGCTGTTCAGGGCTCAGGTTCTCATTTAAAAATAGGGATACTACTAAGTGCTTGATCTGCCTCAAAGGGGTCTCTGGTAACCTCAAGAGCAGTTTGTGAAAGGCAAAAATCCAGGCAAACACTAGGGGTCACTAAGGGGAGTGACTGGTGCACTGAGCAGGATGGTGATCCCTGGAAGTGAGAATGGTTAGGGAGAGAGAAGAGAGGTGGGGAGGGGGCAGAGAGTGGAAGAGAAGTTGCTAAGAAGCTGACAGACAGTAGTAGATAGAGGGGTCAAGATCACTCTTGGATTGGCTGGAGGATCAGGGTTATAACCAGGAAGGACCAAATCCCAGGTACAAGAGTAACGGTAGGATTTCTGTGAGAGACTGTTTTGAGCCACATGGGCTGAAGGTCATAGGGGTGGAAAATGTAAAATAATGATAATAAATAACATTTATTCAGTTACTCATTATTCATTTATTTGACAAATCTTGAGTGCCCATGATGTGCCAGGCAAGGTTTTGGGTGCTGGGGATACATACACCAGTGAACAAAACAAAAAAGAATCCTTGTCCTCATGGAGCTGATGGCCTAAGCAGGAAAATAGACACATTAAAATTTGTTTAATGTTTATTTATTTATTCTGAGAAAGAGAGAGAGAGCACACTAGCAGGGGAGGGGCAGAGAGAAGAAGAGACAGAATCCCAAGCAGGCTCTTCACCATCAGCGCAGAGCTTGAAGTGGGGCTCGAATTTATAATCGGTGAGATATGACCTGAGCTGAGATTAAAAGCTGGACGCTTAACCGACTTAGCCACCCAGGCACCCCAATACATTTTCAGCACAAATATATAAAATGGGGCAACTGGAGAGCCACAGTTGGACCCTAACCTCACATCATATGCAAACATTAACTCAAAATGGATCAAAGACTAAAGTGCAAGAGCCAAAGCTATAAACTCTTAGGAGGAAACATAGTCATAATCTTTGGGACCTTGGACCTGGCAATGGGGTCTTAGTTATAACACCAAGAGTGCAAGCAGCAACAGCAAACCAGATTAATTCGAATTTCAAATTAGAAATTTTTGTGTTTCAAGTTATGCTCCCCCCCACCAAAGTGCAAAGACAACTTACAGTTTTTTTGTAACCCTGCTCTAAAAAAAAATAAAATCTATTCACTTTTTAAAAAAACTCACAAGATGGGAGAAAATATTGCAAATCATATATCTGATTAGAGACTTGTATCTAGAATATATAAAGAATTCTTTAAAAATGGGCAAAGGATCTGAATAGACATTTCTCAAAATATGCTGCATAAGTGGACAATAAGCACATGAGAAGATGCTCAGCATTCTTAGCCCACCAGGGAATGCAAATTAAAACCATAATGAGATACCACTTCACATTCACTGGGATGGCTATAATTAAAAACAAACAAGTAAGCAAGCAGACAAAAACCTTAGAAATTACCAATTGTTGGGGCATCTGGGTGGCTCAGTTGGTTAAGAATCTGACTGCTGGTTTTGGCTCCGGTCATGATCTCACCATTTGTGAGTTTGAGCCCTGCCTGGGGCTCTGCGCTGCCAGTGTGGAGCCTGCTTGGGATTCTCTCTCTCTCCCCCCCTCTCTCTGCCCCATCCCCTGTTCATGCACATGCACTCTCTCTCTCTCAAAATAAATAAGTAGAAAACTTAAAAAAAAAAGAAATTGTTGATTGTTGGTGAGGGTATAAAGCGATCAAAACACTCGCACCCTGCTGGTGGGAATGTAAAACGGAGCAGCCATTTTGGAAAACAGTCTGGCAGTTCCTCACAAAGATAAACACAGAGTTACCCTATGACCCAGCGATTCCACGGCTGCATATACCTGAAAGAAATGAGAACATGTCCACAAAAAAATTTGCATATGAATGTTCATAGCACATTATTCCTAATAGCCCAAAGCTGGAAACAACCCAATTTTCCATCAGCTGGTGAATGGATAAACAGAGTACACTACAATCTTGTGATGGAAACTTATTTGGCCACAGAAAGTACTGGAGTCCTAACACATGCTACAACATAGATGAACCTTGAATATATTATGCTAAGGGAGGGAAACCAGTCATAAAAGACTATGCATTATACAATTCCATTCATGGGAAATGTTTACAATAGGCAAATATGGAAGAAACAAAGTGGGTTAGTGGATGCTGTGAGTTGGTGGGAAATGAGGGGGGCGGGGCTTTGGGGAAGGCTTTGGAGGTGATAGCTAAAGGGTTTTCTTTGGAGGTGAGGAAAATATTCTAAATTTGATTGTGGTGATGACTTGCACAGCTCTGCAGAGTCTATAACCCATTGAATTGTACACTTTAAATGGGTGAATTGTATGGCATGTGAGTTATCTGTGAATAAAAGCTATTACAAAGAAACAAATACATGTTGGGTCAGATGGTGATAAGTTCTATGAAGAAGAATAGCTGGGCTGTGGTCAGGGAGGGCCTCTCCAGGAAGGTAACATTTAAGTGCAGACTGGGAAGAAGTGAGAAAGTAAACTCTACAAGATTATCAGGGGAAGAATGTTCCAGGCTGAAGGAACAAGTGCAAACCCGGAAGGCACAGAGAGTTGTCCAGAAACTGTGAGGAGGCCCTTGTGGCAGAAGCTAAGTGAGGGGGAGGAGCGAAAGTCTCTCAGGTAGGCGCAGGCACCTTCCACATTACATAGGATCAGAAGGACTGAGGTTGCCACTCAGATTTTATAGTTGGTGTAATGGGAAGCTATCGTAGTTTTTGAAGCAAGCAAATGATACACGTGCCTTCACATTTTTAAATGACTCTTGCTGGGGGTGGAGAACAATGTGCAGAATGGTGGAAGCAAATGGAAAGTCTCTGTGGGAAGAAAAGGCCCTGGTTTGTAACGTATGCTAATTCCTGTGGTGTAAGTATTCCCGCTGTGGCCACTTTCAAAAGAGCACCAGTTTGACAACAGGCTGGAAACATTCCTGAAAACTGAGCAGTAGGCTCTTGGGAACCAGTATGGGATATCGATGGAGAGACTTCTAGAGCAATAAAATGGTGAGACAAAGTAATTGGATTTGGGGCATATTTTGAAAGCTTCCTCCTATTACGAACAAGGGCAAATGGCATTCTTTCTCTATCTCATTTAATCCTCATAGCAGCTCAAAGCCCCTGTTGGCCCATAGAGGACCTTTGAACAGATTAGAAAAAGACACCCCTTGCTCTGGATGTGAGCAGCCACAGCAGGGTGTGTTGTGTGTTGTGTGGAGTACGGGTTTGGCTTCAGCCCCACTCACCCCAGCTGCCCTGTGTAGGGTACAATCTGCCAATTCATAACAGGGCATCCCTTTGACAGAGTTGACAAAGATGCTATCGTGTGACTCCCTTTTTATTATGGATGAGAGATTGGTAGTCCAAATTAGTTAAGCAACTCGCCTGAAGTGGGGGAGATGGGATTTGTACCCAATGTATTATAGCCTGACACCCCAAACTGAATCTGAACACCCAGGCTGTCATACCTGCCAGATTGCAAGGGCAAGGAGGTGAAAGGAAGAGAAAGAACAGAAAACCCAGGGTTGCAGATTTCTAGGGCAAAATTTTATCCCTGGAGTTGTGGCTATGCAAGGTAAAGAGAAGGGAATTACAGTTTTTAATTTCTACTTCTGCACAGCTTCACATTAATTTGGAGAGAAGAGAAATTTTGGTTTAATTTTATTGTTTTTATTTTTTAAATGTTTTCATTTATTTTTGAGAGAGAGATAGAAACAGAGCATGACTAGGGGAAGGGCATAGAGAGTTGGAGACACAGAATCTGAAGCAGGCTCCAGGCTCTGAGCTGTCAGCACAGAGCCCAAAGTGGGGCTTGAACTCATAAACTGTGAGATCATGACCTGAGCGAAGTTGGACGCTTAACCGACTGAGCCACCCAGGTGCCCCTTGGTTTCATTTTAAAGAGGAGAACACTGAAGCTCAGAGAGGTTAAGAAATGTGCCTAGGATAAAACAGTTAGTGAGTGGCGTCTGGAGCAATGGCCCCATATCATTGGTCAGGAGCTTGAGCTACCAGCAAGCAGAGGTGTCCTATCCTTTCACTGTGTCTACCCTTCCTCTGAAGGTGATAGGCACATTTATGGCCAGGGAGCAAGTTGGCCACTTCCTTTTTTTTTTTTTTATTTATTTTTTAATATATGAAATTTACTGTCAAATTGGTTTCCATACAACACCCAGTGCTCATCCCAAAAGGTGCCC
>NC_064809.1:38750647-38799348 GCF_023721935.1 Panthera uncia
TTTCTGAGGAACCTCCACACTGCTTTCCAGAGCGGCTGCACCAATTTGCATTCCCACCAACAGTGCAAGAGGGTTCCCGTTTCTCCACATCCTCTCCAGCATCTATAGTCTCCTGATTTGTTCATTTTGGCCACTCTGACTGGCGTGAGGTGATATCTGAGTGTGGTTTTGATTTGTATTTCCCTGATAAGGAGCGACATTGAACATCTTTTCATGTGCCTGTTGGCCATCCAGATGTCTTCTTTAGAGAAGTGTCTATTCATGTTTTCTGCTAACACTTTTTTTGAGAGACAGAGCATGAGTGGGGGAGGGGAAGAGAGAGAAGAAACACAGAATCCAAAGCTGTCAGCACAGAGTCTAACACGGAGTTCGAACCCATGAACCGTGAGATCATGACCTGAGCCTGAGTCGGAAGCTTCACCGACTAAGCCACCCAGACGTCCCTCAACACTTTAGTGTTCAAGTGTTCAAGTGTTCAAGGCTCTGGATGTGACCATCCTTTGCAAAGGTTAAAGCGCCATGAAAAAGTAAGGTCATTGTTAATGGTCACATGTTCTGTGGTCACTTGAATGGGAAACATAAATGGGGAGGAAACAGTCTCTTCAGAACAGCGATGACCTCACCCTCCTTTCTTGCACGCCCTCCCACCCCATCATCCACACAATGGTTCTCCTCTTCTTTGGACTCTGGCCCCCTTGCTGTTGTCCTTGTCCCAGGCCTAGATGGAAACAACCCAATCATTTCAGAAAAGAGTGTTCAGAGAAGGAAGTATGTGAGGGGTAGGTAGTGACAGAGACTTCCACCTTGTCTTGAGACATGGACGAGGTGTAAGGGTTCCCCTGAGCCCCTGAGTTCTCACCCTTACATCCTCACTGGCCCCTAATCTCCAGGGGTCCAGGCAGTCCAGATCTCTGGAAGGAGAATTCTGGAATTCTCGCTCTCAGCCCCATCCAGTACCTTTGCCCACTGTGGTCAGAACCTGGCTGGCCTCTGTAAATTGTGTCTGGGAGGAAATGAGGTCCTCCTTACACTGGGCCGTTTCCAGGCTTCCTGAACCACCGAGCACTGGGAGGGAGAATGAATATTTTATAAAAGGCCATAAAACATAATCTATTACGTTGAGTGAATTAGAGTCTGTAGTTAAAAAAAGAGAGAAGTTGCCATCAGTGGACCAGGAGTTTTGCATTATTTAGCCCCAGCTATTCCATCACATCAGTAAAGCAGGAGGACCCGAACATGAAAATCACACCCTTTGCTCCTCAGGAAGGGAAGCAGCATCTTGGAGGCCCACTCCATACAACTTGGACTCACTTGGCAGGGGACAGTGGTTCTCTGCCTGGACTGTGCTTGGGAGGAAGGGGGCATAGATCTCTGCACCCCAACCAACACAGTACCTTACAGGAAACATTTTTTGAGATCTTGTCTTCCCACCCTATTTGGGGCATGTCTTACTCAACAGATGGCCTTCTCTAATTTCTTCTCTTTTACAGCAGTAGGCTTCCCCAGATTCCTGAACCTGGGGGAAAGCCAAAAATCATTTTACTTTTGTTTGCATGCAAAATGATTTCACTTCCTTTGCTGTAAGCACTCCATCACAAACTATAGCCTGGGCCTTACCATTCCTAACCATAAAATCTTTTAACTTGTTTTCAGAACTAAAAGAACATTTCATCCCATGCACTCCACATTTAGGGGGAAAAACACACACATAAATATAAACTTTGGAACTATGATTTGTTTAAATGTCTCAAAGATTCCAGATCAATCTCTTCATGATCATCCAATTTAAAGAATTTATACTTTACTCCAGTAGTGGAAGAGTCAGGAAAATGTTTTCTCCATCTTTCCAGAACATATCCTGAAAGTCATGGCTATTTTTGTTCCTTCATTACTGGACTGGATTTTGGTCTCCCTTCCCCTCATGGTTGTTATTTGGGGCCATGTATGCAATGAGATGAGGCTTTCTGTGTCTTGCTCAGCTCCTTACCTCTGCCATCCACCCCCCCCCCCAACACACACACATGCACACACTCATGAGCACATATGCAGCTATACAGGATTTGCTTTACTCCATCAGAGCCTTGTGAGGGATGGTGTTATTGCAGATGAAGGAAGATCCTTTGGACCTTGTGGCATTCCTTATATTACCTGCTTAGTAACCAGCCCTCTCTCTGCATGGGATGTATGTACCTTTCATCTCTTCTTCCTGATTGCTTTCTCCTCCTTCTGTTCCTTTGTTACTCATCAGCTAACATGAGGAGCACCTGTTATATGAAGGCTATTGTTCTAGGACAGGGAGAAACAATATGACAGGGACCTTGTCCTCACAAGGATTGGAATCTATGGGAACATGTGCTTCTCTCTGATCTGTCACTTCATCCTAGAAGTTTGCCACTTAGAACCCATGGGGTAGGGAAATCTTAACGAATGGGGAGTTAAGAGATCTGGATTCCAATTATGGTAGCCATAAGGCCATGGAAAAGTCATTTAGTCCTTCTAAAATCCTAGTCTGTTATTAGCAAAATAAGGTGGTTGAGTGAGGTGATGTTTACCATCACTCCTAAAGCTTGGTTCCCATGATTTAACTTTCTCAAATTATGCTCTACAGTACATAAATCTCTCAAAGTGTCAGGTTTGATGAAAAAGGAAGTTCTATGGTTAAATCCATCTGGAAAATGTTGGGTTAAATAATGCTAAGGAATGTGTTACAGGCTTTAATATTCTAACATCTATTGTGAGCCTCTCTGAGACAGTTAAAGTATCAGATTCCCAAACTCATTTAATTGGGGAGTGTGCATGTGTGTAAACATCCATTAACACGATGCAAAACTAGAATTGTGTAGAACACAGTTTGGGAGTGAAGATCAGAGTGCCTGCAATATGAACCCAGGACCCATGGCTGCTTCCATTTACAGCTTGCTTGGTACCCACCAGTTCTGCCACCTGGGGAATTACTTAACTTCTCCATGCTTCAGCTTTCTCGTTTGTCTGAGTAAATGAGGGAAAGCTCCTACCTCACAGCTCTTGGAAAAGTAATTGGGAGTAAGCCTTCAGTAAATGCTTATAATTAGCTATTGCTATCTTTAGTGACTATTTATTAAAGGGCTAGTCAACAAAAGGCACTTACGACATTTTATCTTGAAGACTGACTTAGCCACAGTCTATGGTCCTGTTTGAGATGTCAGCTAGCACACCAGAACTAGACATCACACTGCTGCCTCAGTGATACAGATTTAGGACAGAAAATGGACAAGGAGAACCAAAAATTTGGAGGATCTCAATACAAACACATAAGAAGATCCCTACAGAATGATACGGTAGGGGGAGGAGTAAGCAACAATAAGAACCAAAAACGTTGGCTACAGTGAAGTTTTGGAAATGAATTTCATGATTCATGTTTGATGTTTTTCTTTCAGCCATAGAACATTTATTACTTCTGTCATTTGTATCTTCCAAGCAAGAAAGCAAGTAGGTACATAGGTGAGGAGAGGCTAGATTATGCTGGCGTAATTAACATGGCATAAATCTCAGTGGATTATATTAAAGCGTTCCTCATTGCTTAGACTACGTGTCCATAACTGGTATTCTTGAGGCTGTGCTCTACCTTTCAGTCTGGGTCACAGGCGGGTGGAGCAGCTGCCTTCTCACGTGCTCTGCATCATTGCGGCAGAGGAAAACCACTCCGTTAAGTAAGTGCTGCACGCCAGATACAACACATGTCCTAACTCATCAGCTGGAACTAGTTACACAGCCCTGCCACACATGGCATTACATGGGCCAGGAAGGACACCATCCTACCATGTGTCCAGGAGGTGGAGAACTGGAAGTACTTGGTAAACAGTAGCAATGAATCGCATCAACTGCCCTTCTGATCATGAAATGTCTGTCACAGGCAAAATGTGCATACTTACTCTCTAAGGGACACAACCCCAAAGTTACCTAAAAGTGCTATCCAGTCCTGGTAGGAAGCTGAAATTCTAGGATTTCTAGTGGCACGTAGTACTCTTTACATTATGGAGTGACATGTTCTGGTCTCTACATCACTTAGGATTGGGGCTTCTCCTAATTCAGAGACTTAGGGGACCCAAAAGACAAGTTGTGTTTCCCTCTCTCACAACACAATAAACAATGGTTGATCTGAAATGGGATAACTTTAATAAATAGTTCCATTCAGAAAGGCAGAGATGGAAAAGCTCAGCAAACACTCGTTTGTAGTGATTTTAAAACCCTGCTAAATACAACTTGTTCCTTGTTTGGATGCTGTTCTCTGCCTCTTAGCTTCTTTCTTTAGAATGTCCTTTTTCTCTGTTATCTTCGTTGGTTGTACCTCAGATGGGCACTGCTGGTAGTACTCTCCTGGGGAAATGCGTGGCTTCCTCAGCCACATTCTTTTTTTTTTTTTTCAATATATGAAGTTTATTGCCAAACTGGTTTCCATACAACACCCAGTGCTCATCCCAAAAAGTGCCCTCCTCAATACCCATCACCCACCCTCCCCGCCCTCCCACCCCCCATCAACCCTCAGTTTGTTCTCAGTTTTTAAGAGTCTCTTATGCTTTGGCTCTCTTCCACTCTAACCTCTTTTTTTTCCCTTCCCCTCCCCCTTGGGTTTCTGTTAAGTTTCTCAGGATCCACATAAGAGTGAAACCATATGGTATCTGTCTTTCTCTGTATGGCTTATTTCACTTAGCATAACACTCTCCAGTTCCATCCATGTTGCTACAAAGGGCCATATTTCATTCTTTCTCATTGCCATGTAGTACTCCATTGTGTATATAAACCACAATTTTTTTTATCCATTCATCAGTTGATGGACATCTAGGCTCTTTCCATAATTTGGCTATTGTTGAGAGTGCTGCTATAAACATTGGGGTACAAGTGCCCCTATGCATCAGTACTCCTGTATCCCTTGGGTAAATTCCTAGCAGTGCTATTGCTGGGTCATAGGGTAGGTCTATTTTTAATTTTTTGAGGAACCTCCACACTGTTTTCCAGAGTGCTCAGCCACATTCCTGACCATAAAAATCTAGGGGCCTAGAGGTTGTTTCAAGTCTTGAACAGTAAAGAATGGTTTAGTCCAGGTCATGGTTTCTTTGAGTAGTATGGCTGTCCTAAAATTATCATGGGCTTTTCCCCGTCGGTTCCAGGCAGCTCTATGTGCCAATAGGCAGTAACCACACCCATGGTTCTTCTTGAGGTGAACATAATTGTGGATAACTTGAATTTATCAGCTTTTTGTGGCAGGTTATACTTCTGGTCTCTCTCTCTCTCCCCTCACCCCCATTTCTAAGCCACTTTGTCCAATTCAAATAAATATTTTTTGTGTGTGGTGTGGTAGCTGTTAGTTTTTGCTCTAAAACACCTTGTTCCATTCAGAGGTATTACTAATGGGCATGACTCCTTTCTGCTTGATTTGTTCCAGAAAGCAAACCTGAGTCCTAATCAGCCCTTCTTGCACAGAGGTCTTTTACATTTTGTTTAATACTTTTTGGGGGGAGATGAGAAGCAGTTGCCTCTGTCCACCCTGAAATTCCCCCCACGTTTCTGAACTGTCTTTTGTCCATTCCACTTCTGCTTGCTAAGTGGCCAGTTTTCTTCTGAGAACTCTTCTGAGCTCATCAATAGCTTGTACTAGGTTGTCAGATGCGGTTCACAGGAGTCACTGTACAATGCTAACAATTTGTTTTCAAACTCTTCCTAGATAGGCAAGTTTTTAGGCACATTATCTGCCTTCTAAGCTGTCACAGACAACAGTTTTCAAATATTTTGCCACTTGTAATATGGATTGCTTGTAACAATTCCTAATAAAGTTTCGTCAATGCCCATCATCTGGCCCCAAGTGGATGGCATAAATTTTAGGTTTTTGATTATAGCAGCTCCTAATTTTTGGGTAGTACTGCTGAATTCATTCAAATAGACTAGATTATGCCATGGTAACAGGTCAATATATCAGAGGATTAGAACAACAAAAGATTGTTTCTCATTCATGCTACATTTCTATTGCTTTGGCTGGGCTCCACATCATTTCACATTAGAATCTGCCTCACTCTGACAGAGTAGCCTCCATCTTCAGCAGTGCTGGCCATTGTGGCCAAGGTAAAGAAAGCTCTGGAGGGTTTCTTTACATTTAATGTAATGTTTTGGCCTACATTACATTACACATCATTTCTGCTTGCAACTCTTCGGTCAGAAATACTTGCCTGGCCCAATCACAAGGGATCTGGAGAGAACAATCCCTCATGTTCCTGAAAGGTAGAGAACTGGAGACATTTGGAAAACAGCACTGGTGACTTCTCTCACTAGTGGACTGGCACAAAGAAGCAGGCTGCAAATGTGTGATGCTAACGAGGTCTCTCAGGATCCTCCCTGAATGATAAGGAGTTCTTTATAGATTTATTTCTTGGCATGGTTAGTCATTTCCTAAGGCTGTTGATTTGCATGGCACAGATGTCTAATGCATTCCTTTTCCAATATAAAGCTTCGCTCAAGTGAAAGCTGTTGGATTTTTCTCTAGTGGAATTTGGAGTATCATCATTGCCATCACCATTTTGTAGTTGATATCGCTATCATCATCATCATCATCAATCATCATCATCATCAATCATCATCATCATCAATCATCATTGTCATCATTGAAACTTTGGCTAAGTAGCTAAATATAACTGATGCTTATCTATAGAATATGTATTTGCATTTGTCCTTCCCCTTGTCTATTCTGGTCCCAGAGAAAGCCCAGGAGGGGGAAAATGGTCATGGTGCTTCCAAAGACTAAATTAATAGAAGAGGAGTTTAGGTCTAAGAGTTATGCCATCAGGTATGGGAAGGAGGCATGAAACTGTAAGACTAGTGGGTGCAATTGGGAAAATTAACCCTCAAATTTCAAGACATTTTAAGTTTATTTATTTTTAGAGACAGTGAGCATGTGAGTGGGGGAGGGGCAGAGGGAGAGGGAGAGAGAGAGAGAGAGAGAGAGAGAGAGAGAGAGAGAGAATCTCAAGTAGGCTCTGTGCTGCACACAGGGCTCGATCTCATGAACTAGGTCATGACCTGAGCCGAAATCGAGAGTTGGATGCTGAACCAACTGAGCCACCCAGGAGCCCTGATTTTTTTAAATATGACTCTTAGATGACAAAATTTTGGTGTGTGTGTGTGTGTGTGTGTGTGTGTGTGTGTGTAGAGGGAAGGGAACAAAAAGAAAGTAGCAAAGATTGTCTGCAAAGTATGGAGTCACCCAATCATCCATTATTTTCCCCATTTCCCCTAGGATTCAAAACTTCCTTCTTTCACCTCCCCAGCAGAGAAAATGGGGGAAGGTTAAGAGGAGTAAAAATGACCCAGGAAAGAGGCAGAGTCATACGGGACACTGTTTTCTGGTCAGAGGAACTTCTACATTGGCCATCCTGAAGAGCGGAAAGACTGGGGCAGTGAGCCTTGCCCAGAGGTGAGACCATAAGATGAGGGACACAGTATCTGACTCATTATAGCCCTGCCCCCAACCATCTCTGTGTGGTTTTCTTTCCACATTGGAAAGCCAAAAAGGGGGTGATTCTTCTTAGGGAGGATGTGTGTATACTTGTGCACTCAAGTAGGAACTGAGGGTGTTGACTACTTACCACTCTTTTCTCCCACAGGGGCCTATGGGTGATAGGGTAGGTAAAAAGAACCATCTCAAGATTATTCAGAGAAACAAGGTCGAATCTATGACCGCTGTCCTCTCTCTCCAGAGAAAAACTATAAGGATCCTACTGTTGGGGTGAGGACAAGCACACACGTACATGTGCATGCACACACACACACACACACACACACACACAGAGCAAAGTGGAAAACGTAATAAAAGAAGCCTGGAAAATAGAATAGGGTGATAATTTACATATCTGGGATAAATACATTTTAAATTCCAAGGCAGAGATAAGAATACAAATGGTTATCAACTTTTGTGGCACATTGTATGTGCTCATCTTGGTTAGTACATACCTCCATTTTAAGGTGACCTTTTTCTTCCCACCCTGTGCTCCTGATCTGATGGAGATATTGTGTGCATCTGGAAGTCAGCATGGCCTTGTGAGATTTGAGCCTGGAGGTCTGGTCACAGTTGTTGGTTTCCAGGACAAACCCTTCTCCTGGTTCTCCTTTGACCCCACTGACCCCCTCCTTGGTCTCCTTTGCTGACTCCTCTTCTACCTGAACTTGAACTGTGAATTGTAGAGTACTGTGCAGGACTTGGTTATGTTTCTCTTCATTGTCCATATTCTGTCTCTTGAAGACTTTAGTGCCATGGGCTTAAATATTTATTTTTTTTAACTTAAATTCAAGTTAGTTAACATGCAATGTAGTCTTGGCTTCAGGAGTAGATCCCAGTGATTCATCTCTTACATATGACAACCAGTGCTCATCCCAACAAGTGCCTTCCTTAATGCTCATCATCCATTTAACCCATCCCCCCCCACCTCCCCTCCAGCAGCCCTCAGTTTGTTCTCTGTATTTAAGAGTCTCTTATGGTTTGCCTCCCTCTCTGTTTTTATCTTATTTTTCTTCCCTTCCCCTATGTTCATCTGTTATTTTTCTCAAATTCCACACATGAGTGAAGTCATATGATATCTGTCTTTCTCTGACTGACTTATTTTGCTTAGCATAATACCCTCTAGTTCCATCCACGTTGTTGCAAATGGCAAGATTTCATTCTTTTTCATCTCTGAGTAGGCTTAAATATTTCTAAATATTTTACATTCACAAATCAGTCATTTCTCTTTCATATTCCAGACCTGAATAAACAATCACTTCTTGATGTCTTTATTTGCATGTCTAATTTTCCTCTCCAATTTAATATTTCTAAACATGAGGTCTAGATTGATCCTAACCTCTTTATCCCCGTATATTCTCTTTCTTAATAAATGGCACCCCCCTCCCAGTTTCTCAAATCCCAAACCTGGCATTGGTTGTTTGTTCCTCATATCCTATCCATCACCAATTCCTGCTGATTCTGTCTCTTAAATACTACTGCCAGCCCCACCTCATCCCCACTCTGGCCCTGCTCACTTTACCTTTATTCCAGCCCCCGTCACTATCAACTTTTTTCCAAACTACTGCATTTCCCTGGCCCATTTCTCCTTTTGCCACTTTGTAGCACATTCTCCTCACAGTCTCTACATAAATGATGTCTCCTCTCAGTTTGAGAACTATCACTGGCTTCACATCCATCACTCTTAAGATAGAGCCTAAACACCTCACTCACCTGCAAGAACTTATCCCTTGCTTCTTCTTCTTACCTTTTACATCTCTCCCTGTTCCCAGTCTCTTCTCAGCACATGGCCTTCTTTATTATCCTTGAACACCCATGACCTTTCTAGCGCAGAGCCTTACGCATTTGTCTGCCCAGATGCTTTCCCCCTGCTTTTGGATGGCTGGCTCATTCTTGATCTTTGAAATCTCAGTTGAAATATTATCTCTTCTGGGGGGAACTTCCCCAACCACTCTGTTCAAGGTTACATCCCCAGGTTGATTTCTGACATAGATCTCATCTATTTCCCTCAAAACATTTAGTACAATATATAAAAATCTTCTCTATTGTTTACTGTTAAAATACTCTGTCTAGAATGTAATGTATTTGTTGCATGAATACGTAAGCTTGTGGCTCAGTTGGTTAAGTGTCTGACTCTTGATTTCGGCTCAGGTCATGATCTCACAGTTCATGAGTTCCAGCCTTGTGTCAGGCTCTTTGCTTACAGCGTGGAGCCTGCTTGGGATTCTCTCTCTCTCTGTCTCTCTCTCTCTGTCCCTCCTGTGCTCATGCTTTCTCTCAAAATAAATAAATAAACTAAAAAAAAAAAAAAAGGAAAACATAAGCTCATACAAGCAGGTATTTTGTCTAGATCACTTCTAATCCCCTAGCACCTGGAACTATGATGAGCACCCAGCTGCTTCTCAATAAATGCTTGTTAATTACATGAATGACCTCTAACATCATTGCAAATATCTGAATTTAGATACCACAAGAAAAATCTATGCTGTCATGAAATAGGGGCTCAGTGAATGTTGGGGAAACATTCCCCTGCCACTGGAAGTGGTGTTGCAGTATATGGATGGGGTTGTGCCTTGTGTCTCTTCACCTGGGAACTGGCACTTCTAAAAGTGTGATTTTACTCACTCTACATATATGCTAGATAAGAATGATCAAGGCATACAGCTTTCCTAAAGCTAAGAAAGGAGTCTCTGTCACAAAAGAACTAAAAACAGAACTCTGATTCATGAATTTGCTAATGGCTTTTCAATCCAGGGGAACCTCCTCCTGCACGGTGAAACATCTCCTGGGGCACAACCTTATGCCTGATGTGAACGTAACCATGGAACATCAGCTCTGATGTAGGCTGGCGGGCAGCACCAGCCAGGTTTAACCCAGGGGTACTCAGTGGTTCTTTCACCTATTAGACTGTGCACCCTCCTGGCAAAATGCAGGTTCTTTCCTATGCTTCCCCAACATTTGTTTTGAAGAATTACTGACCTAGTTGAAAACCTCATGAATAAAATCAGCAATGATGAAAACAAACATGCAAATAAATAATTCATTATAAATTTTGAAAACAAAGGCAAAAAGAATCATGAGCAAATCAATTTAAAATCCAGAAAATGACTGCAGATAATTGGACAAGGGTGAAAGAGTATCTTCTATATTGTATTTGTTGCTGTTTCCTTTTCTTCCCTTTTACATTTTTTTTTTTTGAATGGAGCAACTTGTGTCAAGTCTAAATTGCTTAATTACATAGCCTGGAAATAGGGAAACAATGGACTGGATGACTGGTACACTCACTTTCTCACCTTTTAATGAGATATGCAAGGTGAGGGGAGGGAGTGGAAACCAACAGCAGGGGCACAGAAAGGAAGCAGCAGCTGTTGCCTGGTAGACCTGGTGAAGCAACAGCCTAGTGAATGAAGATGCGGTGGGTTGCTAGCCTCTCTCCTACACATTCCCTACCGGACCTCTGCCCTACACATCCAGAAGCTTTAGTTTTCTACTCCCCTAGTCCCTCTGGCAGTGAATGCTGCTGAGAACTCCTGTGATTTTAAAACACTCTGTGCCACACAAAGAACTCTTGCGTGCATCTTGTGGTTTGAGAGTATCTTTACGTGCCATTCCTATCCTTATCAGCAATGAATCCTTACTAACGATATAAAATGCAAAAGAAGCTACACAAAACAACTTGTAGTTGTCAGCCAATGAATTTCAGCCATAGACAACCAAAAAGGGAGGAACTGGGGCACAGAGAAGCAAATGTCAACCCTACCTGAAAGTGGACGTCTGAAAAGATCAGAGCAATTCTTTTCCACCAAACTCTAACCTGTCTGACCTAGTAAAGAAAGACTACATGGTCTCTAGTGGAAAAGGACAGAAAACCACTCTTACTGCCTCCCTCCAGGAGAGTTAGGGATAGTCTCTAACAACGAACTTTGGTCCCTACCCAAATACTGCCAGGGGAATCTTCACTGTAACATTACCTAGGAGCAGAGGACATCTTTTTCATTGGGGTGTGAGATAGTGTTGTGAGTTAGCACAGGTAGAGCTCCTGGAATGTGGCCAGCACATATCAGATGCTCAGTAAATATAGCTATTCTTTTTATCAACATTCTTACATACCACTTTCCACTCACCTCCTCCTCCTTCTTCTTGTCTGTGCAATAAGCAGACATTCCAGAAGAGTTCCCAGAAAGGCTGGGAGCAAATGAATTTCACGGTATGCTTCCTTGGACTATGATACCTCTGAGATACCATCATCTTCTGGCTCTTTCTTCACAGGGGCTGCTGCCTAAGTTCCCAGGACTCCGGGAGGGGGGGGGGACTTCTGATGGGGAAGGCAATGGGGGACTTCCCAACACTTTCTCTGCTATGGCTTTGCGATTCTAGGACAGCTGCAGCCTCACCCTCCCAGGTTTGCAAAGGGAGATGTGGGATTCTCTGGGGACTTACATTGGAAGACCATCTAAATTGGAAGCTCTGAAGACTTATAAAAATGCTTTCTCTATTTTTTTTTTTAATAGAGATTAGGGAAGCTGGCAAATGGGTCTTGGTAAATACAGAGGGACGAATTATGATTTGATTGTTTCATGAAATTTCTGGATGAGTGGAGACACAGTGCTCCGCGTTGTGTGTTGTGCGGTGGGGCGGGGTGTGTTTTCTCATGGATGAAATGCACTGCGCAGATCAACTCCCGTAAAGCGAAATAAGGAAAGCTGATTGCGGAGGTGGAGGGGGGTGTGGTATTAGGATGCTGGTGCTTGGTTAGGGGGGCCGCGATTGTGAATGCAAGGGAGAGGCGTGCCAGGCGTGCGCGGGAAAGATTACTGGTGAGGCAAGTGTGTGTCTATTTCCACAGCGCCCTGGCTCGCCGCAGCCCCTGGCTGGGCGAGGGGTGTGATGTGAGAGTGGGGTGGGAGGGGGCAGCAGGCGGGGCCTGCCACGTCACTTGGAGAGTGAGTGTTGGGAAGGAAGGGCAGAGCGGAGAGCCGAGCCGCTGCAGCTGCCGCGGCTGCCGAGAAGGCTTGAGCGGTGGGGAGGTGGGTCCCCGCGCCCCGGCGCCGGGGCAGCCGCAGGGCCCTCTCGGAGGCCTGAGGCGCGACTCACAGGGAGGAGGTGGCGGCTGTGGCGGCAGGAACGGCGACCTTGGCCAGACGGGAGTCCGCGGTGCACGCAGGGCGGAGGCCGAGCCCCGCCAGGAGTCTTTGCCGAGCCGGAGGGAGGCGCATCTGGCGCTTCGCTCCCAGCGGCAGCCGGGGGGCTCGAACGGCTGGAGAGCGCAGTGGGAGCTGGGAAGAGCTAACCCGTCCGGAGGGCGGACCCCCGCGTCCCAGAGCCCGGGCTCAGGCACGGCGGGGGGCGAAGCCACGCGTCTTCTCGGGCAGCCGGTTTCACGCGCGCCAGTTTGCTGTTCCTGGTATCCCAGTAGGCTGTAGCTGTATCCCAGGCGCGGCTGTCTTGGAGGCGCGGAGCTAAACCCTCTGCGTCCGGGCCCCCTCCCCAGACCCAGCCTTGCAGGGACCGGGGTTTCGGAGCTCTCGGACCCAGCGGCCAGGCCAGATCTAGAGCTCGGAGGAGCGCGAGCCCCACCCTAAACAGAGAGCGCCGCTCTGAGAGCCGGGAAGAGGTGCCGCGCTCCAGAGGTGGTGTCGTGGGCGCCGTCCTAGTGGCGGGGAGCGCACCGCGGAGGGGACATGAGGTCGGAGAAATCCCTCACGCTGGCGGCGCCGGCGGAGGTGCGTGGGCCGGAGGGGGAGCAACAGGACACGGGAGACTTCCCGGAGGCCGGCGGGGGCGGGGGCTGCTGTAGTAGCGAGCGGCTGGTGATCAATATCTCCGGGCTGCGCTTCGAGACCCAACTGCGCACCCTGTCGCTGTTCCCCGACACGCTGCTGGGAGACCCTGGTCGCCGCGTCCGCTTCTTCGACCCCCTGAGGAACGAGTACTTCTTTGATCGCAACCGGCCGAGCTTCGACGCCATCCTCTACTACTACCAGTCCGGGGGCCGCCTGCGGAGGCCGGTCAACGTGCCCCTGGACATCTTCTTGGAGGAGATCCGCTTCTACCAACTGGGGGATGAAGCCCTGGCGGCCTTCCGGGAGGACGAGGGCTGCCTGCCAGAAGGTGGCGAGGACGAGAAGCCACTGCCCTCCCAGCCCTTCCAGCGCCAGGTGTGGCTGCTCTTCGAGTACCCTGAGAGCTCGGGCCCCGCCAGAGGCATCGCCATCGTCTCCGTGTTGGTCATCCTCATCTCCATCGTCATCTTTTGCCTGGAGACCTTGCCCCAGTTCCGTGCAGATGGTCGAGGTGGAAGCAATGGTGTGAGCAGAGACTCCCCAATTTCCGGGGGTAGTCAGGAGGAAGAGGAAGATGAAGATGATTCCTACACTTTTCATCCTGGCATCCCGCCGGGGGGAATGATGGCAGGGGGCTCATCCTCACTCAGTACTCTTGGGGGCTCTTTCTTTACTGACCCCTTCTTTCTGGTGGAGACCTTGTGCATAGTTTGGTTCACTTTTGAGCTCCTGGTTCGCTTTTCTGCCTGCCCTAGCAAGCCAGCCTTCTTCCGCAACATCATGAACATCATTGACTTGGTGGCCATCTTCCCCTACTTCATCACCCTGGGCACTGAGCTGGTGCAGCAGCAGGAGCAGCAGTCAGCCAGTGGAGGGGGTGGCCAGAATGGGCAGCAGGCCATGTCCCTGGCCATCCTCAGGGTGATCCGCCTGGTCCGGGTGTTCCGCATCTTCAAGCTGTCCCGCCACTCCAAGGGGCTGCAGATCCTGGGCAAGACCTTGCAGGCCTCCATGCGGGAGCTGGGTCTGCTCATCTTCTTCCTCTTCATCGGGGTCATCCTCTTCTCCAGTGCCGTCTACTTCGCAGAGGCTGATGATGATGATTCACTCTTTCCCAGCATCCCGGATGCCTTCTGGTGGGCAGTGGTTACAATGACCACGGTAGGCTACGGAGACATGTACCCCATGACGGTGGGGGGCAAGATCGTGGGCTCGCTGTGTGCCATCGCTGGGGTCCTCACCATCGCCCTGCCTGTGCCGGTCATTGTCTCCAACTTCAACTACTTCTACCACCGGGAGACGGAGCAGGAGGAGCAAGGCCAGTATACCCATGTCACTTGTGGGCAGCCTGCACCAGACCTGAAGGCAGCTGACAGTGGACTTGGCAAGCCTGAGTTCTCTGAGACTACTCGGGAACGGAGACCCAGCTACCTTCCCCCTCCGCATCGGGCATATGCAGAGAAAAGGATGCTCACTGAGGTTTGACTGATGCAGGAAGGGCATCAATGAGAAGGACGACACTGAGCAAACAGTCTCAGGCTTCCTTCTCATTCTCCACTCCCTTCACCCGACCTCCAGCCGACTTCCTGATTCCCTCCCCTGCACTCAGTCCAGATACCTGGATTGTCAGCCTTGTTGCTTGATTTCCGCAGCATTCAAGGTTCATCCATCTAAGTGACATTTTTGAAATTCTAACGGTGCCACCCATTCATGCCCATCTTCTGTCATGTGGATAAGATTTCCGTCTGACCTTCCCTCATGACTGTAAATTTTCATGTCTGGGGCTTGGAATTCTCTAGGAACAAAGATGTCAACCGGATGGAGACCAAGCATACCTGGGTCCTATTTCTCTCCTTAGTGTCCTTTGCTTTGGGGCATGCACCTGTCAGCTTCTGGCTAGGTGGTAACTAGCAGAAGCTGGAGGACAGAAACAGTGTTCATCTTTCTGTTTTATTCCCGTACCTGTGACACCTGCTAGTCATCCTTCAGAGGACCCTTGGTAAAGCCTTTAGCTGCACAGCCTCCAGATATGTCATTCATCTTGAATCTTGGAAGGAATTAGAGAAACTACAGTTAAACTTGGCCATTTGGAGGCCATGAGAGTCAGTCCCAGACCAAAGGGGCCAATGGATTCTTCCAGGTGTCCTGGCACGGTGGACATCGGCCTTTGGTCTGCATTCAGTCTTTCCCTCCCCGACTGTCTAGCTTCCAGGAAGGTTCCTTCTCAGAGCCAAATACTCTTTTTGTGCAAGTGCCTTCCTGTGCAGAGGACCTGGAAAGAGGGAACCACAGAGCCAGGAGAAATGGCAACTAGCTTGACGGAGTATCTACAGAGTTAGTATCAGTTAAGCAGCCACTGTCATCTGGGAGGCGTGCAAAGAGGAGCCTTGTTGCAGATGGCAAGTTTGTCTTCTTTGCTTGCCCCCCCCAACCTTCTCCAGCACCCCACCCTCCTTCTTCCTGGGAATTTGACTTAGGATTGAAGTTGAAGGTTTTCCAAAGCAAACTCCAGCTTACACCTGCAGACAGGTAAAAGCACGCATTGGATGCTAGCGTGGGTTTCTTCCCATTTTATGTGCAATGAAATAGGTTTACAGTAAGGAAGAAACATCATTCCTTTGTTGACAGCCTCACCGTTAGAGGTTTATTGCTGAGTCAAGCAAACATTTACCTGGTCTGCCCCTTGAAGATGCAGCTGACCTGCTCTAACTGGTAAGGTAATGTTACCACCGGGACTAAGTCATCCTCTTCCAGCGTGAAACTGCTGCCTTCACCCCCCACCCCCCACTTCCCCTCATTTCTCTCCTGGTAACATTGTCATTTGTTTGTTGCCTTGAAAAACTGTGATGTACTGTTCTGAGCTCTTCTGGGTGCAGTTCAGAAACCGAAAGGACTGTTAACATGTTTTTAATTTTGTATCTATGCTTTAAGACTCTTTGATGAGGATTTAAAAAAAAATTTCTCAAAGAGCAACTTATGAGGAATGGCCTTTTGAGGGTTTTCTTGAGAGACACTGTGGCTCCTGTGAGTGCCAGATCTAAATCTGGATTTTGCCACAGCTTTACAGGGTAACACAGTTCCTCTTTGTGCCTCAGTTTCCCCACCCATTAAATGGGAACATTAATGTCTTCCCCTCCCTACCTCATGGGGAATGTCGATGTACTGGGAAGCTGGGGATGATGCTATGCAAATGTGTGAATTTTAATAAGGGTATTGATTTTTTAGTTCATTAGCCTGTTTCCTTCCGTGTCTCCCAGAGTCAAAAGCTCCCCACAGAGTTGCTGCCTTGGATTCAAAGCCCAAGAGTAGGCCACACTGGGCTATTAGCTCCTTAAATCCCTCTTTAACCTCTTGAACTGGGCTTCAGTCTCTCTTCTTACCCTTCAGCAAAGAGGATGCTCTTTAGACAGGTTCAGTGGGATCCTTCCAGGGCCAGAGGCCGCCTTGATTGGGAGTTTGGCTTCTCCAAGCCTGGAATACAGATGAGAGGAGTTCATGACTCAGTAATCTGCTCTGAGGCCATAAAGTTCCAGTTTTCCAAATTCCTTCAGTTGCTTCTGGCTATTTGGGGAAAGCAGAAGGGCCCACTACAGAGGCAATAGGGATGCTTCCAGTGAGGGTAAATGTTGGAACATGTATGCATGTATCTCTATATGTGTGTATGTGATCATCCTCATCACCATCCCTAATGAAACATTTCCTTTTCAAGTCAGAGCATGCCTGAAAGTAAAGGGTTTGTGGAGAGCTGGGCTCTCCAGGGACTCTGGTTGCCATAGCAACCTTCCAGACTGTTCTCTCTATCTTCTGATTTGGGCAGCAAGTGAGAATGGGAGGCTACAAATTCCCAGTTTCCGAAATGAGAACACCTCCTACATAGTGGTTTAGGGGCTGGTAATGACCAGCAGGATGTGTGACCTTTGGAAAATGAGGGGGATACATACAGCTCCCCCAAACTTCCTCCCTGGACCTTTCTTCCTGGCCTTCCCACCCAGTCATCGAAACTGCCTCATCTCACCCCTGATTCTTCAGAAATCTGAATGCTAAGCAACGGCCAGTTAAACCAATGTCAGTATTATCTCTTTCAAAATGACAAGGGGAGACTTGGAGGGGACACGCTCCTCAAGAGGCGGCCAGGCTGGGCCTTGCCAAGAGTGCTGACAGTTGTGGTCCGTAACAGTATCCTGGAGGTCCCGTCTCCTCAGAGAGAGGCTCCTCCCAAGTCCGAGAGAGACGGAGAGAAATGCCACTTCTTCCTCCCAGGGAATAATCTAGCTCCGTTCCTAGCAGTCTCATAGGTGGCTCTCCTTAAGACATCGAAGAAACACAGAGAGGCTGTGACCTGACCTAGTTTCTGTGAAGGATTTTGCCAAGTGATCCCTCTCTGACTCTGAGCCTCTTTATGTGGATTCTGTGCCCTAATAAGAGAATATGCACCCCGTGCTTCCCAGATGGCTGGGGTGGCGATGTCACAGCTGCTGGCAAAGGCAGGGGTCAGTCCTTCGTTACACCTGACTCAAGCCGGCAGGAGCTCCCAAATGCTTTCCTGGATCTGGCAGGCACAGCGGAGATGTGGAATAGTCCTCCTGCCCTGATCATCCCCAAGGAGAGAGTGGGACAGCTGGCCGCCTTTGCATCTGAGGTAGGTTGTACTGTTGGGGAACTTGGTTCCTGGCTCAGAGCTCTGGGTCAGATCGGAACTGGGGGAGGTGAGCACCTGCATTCTGGAGACTCAGGGCTTTGATTTCCCGTTCCTCAGTGGCCACCTCCCTCTTCTGTGTATTCTTTGTGACTGCATGGACTTCAGTGTCCTTCCTTGGTTTCTGCTCTCTCACTGCTGTCTCCCCAACTCTTTCTAGTCACCTCCTCTTCTCTGCACCTCCCCTTCCTTCTAGTTACTCTCATTTTCTCTGTTTTTTTTTTCCCTCTTCTTGTCACGTCTCTCTGACATTTGCCCTTCTGCTGTTTTAATCTCTTCTTCCTTCTATATGTGTCTTTCTATCTCTCTCCTTGTCTCCACCTTTTTAGTGTCTGGGGGCAGCTGTGGCATTTCTGTTGAGATCACACCTTGAACTCTAGGACAGCAGTGATCTGGGGTGTTTGATAAGGAGTCTGTTCTCCAGCTGAAAGATGCTCCCCAGCCTTCCCTGCCACCTCAGTGTACCATCATTTCTTGCCAGGCTGGCCCCTGTGCGTTCAAGTCCTGAACTTACAGAGCAAGATGAGATTGTGCTGGGTTTAGAAAAATGTTTCTGCAGAACTTTCCTGTATCTTCCAAAATAAAAGGAGAAAGAAAAAAGGGGGGGGGAAGGGAGAGAGAGAGAGAGAGAGAGAGAGAGAAAATCCAAGTCCCTCAACCTTAAGAAGCTTATAGAAAGTTCAAAACAAAGGACAGTACATATTTTAAAAAAGAAAAAAAAAAAAAAAGAAAAAGGAGTGCCTGCGTGGCTCAGTCATTTAAGCATCCGACTTTAGCTCAGGTCATGATTTCATGGTTCATGAGTTCGAGCCCCATGTCAGGCTCTGTGCTGATAGCTCAGAGACTGGAGCCTGCTTTGGATTCTGTGTCTCCTCCTCTCTCTGCCCCTCCTCCACTCATCCTCTGTCTCTCTCTGTCTCTCAAAAATAAATAAACATTAAAAAAATAAAAAAAAACACAGTAGAAACAGTAGGCTAAATGCAAAAATGAGGATTTAGGATGAAGGCATAAGAGTGGAATTAGCCCAAAACACCTTAATGCAGGAGTGGCCATCATACTGACCTAATTCTTGAAGGTCCCCATAGCGTCCAGCTGTCTGTCTTGCATACTGAAGGCAGAACAAAGCAACGGCGTATATCCCAGGGGTGCGAGGTGCACAGGACGCTCCTTGCCAAGATGGATTAAAATTCTCTACCCAGTTTGTAAGGGGAGCTGTGTGTGCTGGAGGAGGTAGGCTATAGGCAGTCCCACTGCATCAGGACATCGGGGGCTTTTTGGAGGGTAATGGATGTTTTCTAAAACAGGATTATGGTGATAGCTGTATAACTCTATAAATTAACCAAAAAAAGTCATTGGATTGTGGGTCGGGGGAAAGTGGCATGAGGTTGATAACCTGGGAGTTTCACACCTTGGCTGGGAGAATGGTTTGGTTTCTTAAATCTAGAAAGTTAGCATCTCTAAAGATGGACCAGCTTAAATATCCAGGATGGAATGACAGATTTTTTCTTCTGCCACTTGGGGACACTTTAGAGCTTTCATGCAGTTTGCTCCTTTCTACTCAAGTGTGGTGCCAAGAACTGCCTTTTTTTTTTTTTTTAATTTTGACAATCAAATCATTGTGGGATTTACATGCTTTTTCCTTTTTGCGCGAGCAAAAGAAAGGTCAAAGCCATTTTTGGTAAGCGCAGGACATGATTAGCACATATTGGACTAGGGTAAGTATGTTGGACATTATTCATTACGTAGGACTAAGGCAGTGAACCTGCCCGAGGGGTTCATACTCTGCTGGCAAAACACAAAGAACAAAAACTTCAAAATCCCCACAAACAAACCAAAACCCCCCACCTAGTCTCTGCACCTGTAGACTCAGGATTCCTTAAGAAATTGTACAGGAATCAAGGTTTTATTCTGCCGGCAACCTTTCCACTCTCCTCCCTGACCCTTTACAGCCACTGTGGGGCCCCCGCAGTCGTTGGTGTTTGGACACAGCAGTGGGTGGTGACCACCTTCCATCAGCTCACCCTTCTCTGTGGCTGTCTGTCAGACATTGCTCTTCCCCGGCGGCCCTCACTGGGTGCCGTCCTTCCCTCCCCATGGCACTTCTCATGGGACACCTCTCAGTCCTGTTGCTGATCATTCCTTCTCTGCACTGGCTGAGCCCTTGCTCTTGGCAGTATTCCTGTCACCCGGCATCTCTACACAAATGCCAAGAGAGATTCCCAGAGAATACTGTCCTCCTGGGACAATCTGGCTGGAACCTCCATGCCAGCCCTCATCGGGCTTGACTGTGTGCTATTGCCCTGGGAAGTCAAGGTCACTTAGGGAAGGAAAAGAAATCTGTTAATTCTTTAAACCGTAGGGTTTCCTCTCTGCATTCTGCTTTACCCCTGGCAGCCTTGGGTTGCACAGATAGCTTCTGGCAGAATATGGCCTCGGGCTTGGGGCTTTAGTGAGAGAGGGAACTTGCCAGATGCAGGCCACTGGGAGTAAAAGACAGATGGGCTCTGAGTTCTTATGTTACTGTATCTCCCAGTGAACCACCTTCCTGTTCTGGGCTTGAAGTCCCTGTGGGATTGGAGATGGTCATGTCGTGTCCCTTTGCTCTGAACCCCTAGAGAAAGGATTTCACCCTGCTTCTAATCCCCTGGGTACCCTAAGGAGGGAGTGGTCATCTGTTAGTGACCACTTTGGAAGGACAAACAGGGAACTGACTCCCTAGTTCCCAGAACAAAAGAGCAAAAGGGGCCACAAGTATCATTAATACTGGTCTCATCTTGGCTACCACTTAACCTACTTAGGGCCTAGCCCTGGTGAGGTTTATAACAAATTTTTTTTTTTTTTTTAAACACAACTCTGACCTCATCATTGTTACTGTGAAGGGGATTTTCCCTTAGTCTGTCATGGGCCTCAGCAGACAATCTTTGCTTTCCCCTAGAAAACATCTTGGCACCATAAGCAGCTTCTGCTGCAGGCAGCAGGAAGCACAGACAGACCCCGGCTCTTTGGTGAGAGCAAAACCAACATTTCAAAAGGAAATCGCAGCCACGCAGTCTGCTGGTGCTGCTATTTTTGACATGCTTGCTGTTCTCTCAGGGCTTGACAACCTCTGTCTCCAGGAGACAGACAGACCAGCCCTTGGCAGGAGAGACACTTTGCTTTGAAAAAGAACCTAGGAAGATAGTCTTGTGGCTGGAGGGGGCCAGGAGAACAAGCCATTCCTTCCCTCTCCTCCAGGAAGCTGGGCTCCTGGCCATCAGGGTCTGTGGATCTGAGGCTGGGGCACCATTCTGGCCTGGGGAATCCTTCCTCAGCTTTGGTCCTCCCCAATGGGAGTGGTCCTAACATGAATGAGGATGACACCATCCATTTAAAAGCATTTAAAATGCCTTCAGTGCTCTCAAACATCACATCCTATAACAACAAGATTAGGAGCATGGATCCTGGAGCCAGGTATTCTGTGTTCAAATCCCACCTCTGCCATTTGCCTGCTGGGTGACATGGAGCAAGTTCTGAAACTTCTCTGTGCCTCAGTTTCCCATAAAGTGGAGGGAGAGTAATAGTACCGATTTCATGGAGCTGTTTTGAGGATTAAATGAGCTAATAATATACATAATGTCTACGTAATATGTAATAATAGGTACACAGTATAGTGTGTAACAATATATGAACACTCTACAAAGATTGGCTGTTACTATTATCCTACAACAAACAAATGAGGCAGGTAGGCCAGGCATTGTTTTGCTCTGGCAGATAAGACAGTTGAGGCTCAGAGGGCATGTTCAAGGGCACACAACTAATATGTGACCCATCACCCTCAGGGAAGATGTAATTTACAGAACTCAGTGAAGGTCTGATTAATACTAAACAAGAAGAAGAGAAAATGAATTTGTAGCTCCTAAATGTGTATACAGGCTTTTATTTACACGCTAATTTGTCTCTTAAGGGAAAACCAGAAGGTGTCCTATGTATATGTGTGTGTATATATATATCTCATATAGCTATATATATATATATATATATATACAGATTTATATATATGCAAATATATATATGTGGGTGTAAAGATGGACAGGTTTCCCCAGCTATCCAAAAATAGAGCATTCCTATGAAAGCTTTCATAAGCCAAATGAAGTAAAGCAAAGAAGCAATTACCATTTCTTAAAAGCAAAAATCCTCTTCAGATTTCTTTGGGATAGTGAGATCAGGCACCAGCATAGGTTTTTAGTAAAAGCAAACCTGTATATATGTTAAAAAGAAAAAAAAAAAAAGGAAAGTGGTTTAAAGAGAACTTTCGGATAGCAGGGAAAACCTGTTGTTCTTTCTATAGACCCCTCCTCATTGTCACCACTGCTTTCTGCCCTCCCCATTTTAATAAGTCCATTACAGCCTTCCTCACACACTTCCTCCGCATCTTCCTCCTTGGGACAAATGCAGGGTCCCACAGTTAGCCCTGAGGCCAGAACACATAAGTCAGACTGCAGCTCAGTTTTCTTGTACTGTTCTAGTGGCCCTCACAATCCCACCTCTCCCAGTCCTGTCTTCAGCAGCTCCCTTTTTCCCCAGCCATCTTCATGACTGACTGTACACCACCCCCACCACCACTTTGCAGGTGATAACACCCTATAACATTCCTAGGGTGTTCTCCAGCTTCCCTTTCCTCCTTTTAGGGGGAGGAGACAGGAGGTCTTAGAGTGGGGAGAGGCTAGCCCCTCCTACTCCTGTGAGTCCTAATTTGCTTCCACTGCAGTTCTCTCTGGGGGTCCTGGACTGAGGCCAGAATGCTCCACTCACCCTGTGCTCCCTCCCACAGCCACGCCAGCTTGCACAGGGAACCTGGCCCAGGGCAGAGCAATGGGACTGCCTCCTCACTCCCTATTCTGACTTCTTGGCTTGCTTGCCTTTGGAGGTAGAGAACTTGCCTCTGAATCACCATTATTAGCTGCACCTCATTTAACCTCTACAGTTTTGTCATCTGCAAAATAAGAGAGCTAATTCCACTTGCCTCACACAGTTGTTGGGAGGCTCAAACAAGAGGCACGTTAAAGAGGTTAGTGGGAAATAAACTCTCAGCGGAGCACGGCTGAAGGGGCCCCAGTGACACTGAACAGCCACCAGGGAGTGGGGCTAAAACCACCTGTACTCTCAAAGAAAGGCAGGATCCCTGCTGACTTCAGTTCTGTTCTCTGAAACAAACATTGAAATGAAATATGGTATAAAAAATAGACTCGTGGTAGCTAGCTATTTTATCCAGAAGGCTCTTTGCCTGAAGCAGTCACAGCAGAATCTGTTTAAATAATTGCACTTAAGATGTGATTTAATATATAGGAATGTAATCTGAATGTATCTTGTAAGAATAGAATGGATATACCAGTAATATTTTTTCCAGCCAAGGTAGATAATCCTTCCCGGGAGCACCAGAGCATTGGAAACGACAATACTGAGGGTCGCAGGGGGGGAACAGGAGTGCTAGGAGGGGCCCTAAATGCTCCTCTTTGTGAAGGAGAAGGCTGATGCGGACAAATGGAACAATTAACCTATGATCACAGGCAGTTCAGAGCATAACTGGGTCTAGGACTCACATTTTCGAACTCCACCACCGGTATATTTTTCTATGGAAAAATGGAAACCTAAGGATTAAACTTAACCAATTGTATTCATTTCCCACCCAACCAAACTCCTTAGCACAGCTGTCCATAGGAAGTGGAATTAAGTGCTTTTTAATTTCATCTCTCTCTTCCCTGACTTTCCAAGGTACAGAGGCAGCTGGCCTAACTAGAGAAATTCTTCATCAGATAACCAGCTCCTGGATTTGTAAGGAATGAATGACTAAAAATTGTTACTCTAGTAAGTACAAAAGGTATTTTCACACAGGGCAAAGACAGGCTCATGCATAGGCACTGGCCTGGGCAGCCAGGCCCTGAGCTTTTAATCTTACCAAGAGGCTCTATGTAACCTTTTAGGGCTATACTTTTAACGTTAAATTTAGTGACTGGGCTGCAGGAAACTGTCACAAATTGGAAGTCAGGAAAGCAGGAGGTTATTGGAGACTTCTGTATTTTAAAGAGAAAAGAAGAGGGGCACCTGGGTGGCTCAGTCGGTTAAGCATCTGACTTCAGCTCAGGTCATGATCTCGTGATTCCTGAGTTTGAGCCCTGCGTCGGGCTGTGTGCTGACAGCTCAGAGCCTGGAGCCTGCTTCTGAGTCTGTGTCTCCCACTCTCTCTGCCCCTCCCCCACTCATGCTCTGCCTCTCTTACTCTCAAAAATGAAAAAAAAAAGTTTAAAAAAATAAAAAAATAAACAGAAAAGAAGGCACGCAAAAATTGAGCATCTTACCCAGGAGTGCCGATTTTCTGATGACCTAGGAAACAGAGATCTGCTTCTAGATCCTTCCCTGTACTTTGTTGTCCTGGGAGAGAAAGAGAAGTCACTGTTGGTTACAGATGCCTTTTATAAATCACTAGTGTCAGGAAGAACAAAGTTTCCAGAAGCCATAGTGGCTAAGCCATAAATCAGACAGGCGCTCCCCAGCTGCTTTAAGGCAATTTGGCATTGCTGGAAGGAGAGAGAAGTCTGGCATAATGGGGAAAAGAGTTTGTGTCTCTTGTAAGACTGCTGCTCTCTGTGCTTCGGGGGAGGGGTCACATTCACCCAGGAGCAGTACACACGTGTGTGCGTAGCGGACCCAGGCTCTCACCCCCCCCCCCCCCCCGACACACACACTCAGCCACACTCCAGGCCTGGTAGTTGCCCTCAGCTTCTCTGGAGCTTTGTTTGGTTTTCATTTTATACGCTTAATTTTTTTTTTTTGCACCTGCAACCCTCTGGTAGATGGTTTTATAACCTTGCAGAATTCCAAATAACAATCCCAGAGTACCTAACCTAAAACTGTGCAGGTTGTTCCTCATAATAGGTCCTCAGTCAGTGACTTGTGGATCACATATGATTCAGTGTTAAGAAATAACTGGATATGCAATTTTATCTCAATAAAACTGGGAAAAGATACAATAAATATTGGGAGATTTCACATGCAGACTTTGACTTTTGTTTTCTTTTGAAAAGTCAAAGGTCTGGTCTTGATGATCTTGCATTTCAGCCTTCCACCAGCTGAGTGAGCTGCCCCCTTCAGAAGGGGAGTGGGTTCTCTTTTGTCCAGTGCCCTCTGAGTGCCACTCAGTGCCCAGTGGCCATCTGTCATTTTTGTTATGCCCACGGCATTGTTTTCCTTCTAGGTGGGAAACATTTCCTATGTGTGCATTTCTACTAAGGGCACTACGCCCCCAGCCCACTTCATCTGGTGATCCCATGGATGCCGGTTCATGACCCCTCTTGAAGCCTTCCTGCATGATCTCATTGAACTGAGTCGCAGTGTACTGTTAGAAGGGCGTGGGGGTAGGTGTGGTTATTGGGAACAGAGTGAAAGCCGAAGCGAGGGCTGGCAGCCTATGGAGGAGGCAATCACGACTCCAGACGAGAGACAGAATTGGGTGGCTGCTTGGAGAGAAGGGACCTTGCAGGAATCAAGAACGTGCTAAGTTATGTTCTCTGTCCAATTAAGTGGGCAAGGAGAAGTGTGATGCAATTAAGGATTTCCATCTACAATTATTAAAATACACACACACACACACACACACACAACCCCAAAAAGTCAAACATCGGTGTTTTGGTATTTCTGATTTGAAGCCAGCTGCCTACTTCTGTGATGTCAGATAATGAAACATCACTCTGTTCGTGCTGGCTGGCACTGAGCGTTACGAGTCAGGGCTCATCTGGCTTTCCTGGGTAATAGTTGGCCACCAGCCATGGGCTCTGCATTAGTGCCACATTGTGAAGCCCATGGTCACCCCCAGATCCTTTCTTTCCTCCCTTCCTAGACTCTTCTCTGTCAGTTTCAGCTCTTAGGTAGACTCCCCTGTCTGTGAGCTTATCGGCCCAAAGTGAGCTGACCATAGAGTTGGAACTATGTCCAACATTATTATATTGGGAGAGAGGTAAGAAATGTTCTCCTCTTTTCCTTGCTTTACCTCTTATTTCATCAAAATGTTTCAGGGCCAGAATTCAAGTGGGGAGTGTCAGTAGCAATTTCGGCTAGAGATAGCTCAAAATCCTTAGGGTCCCAGGAGTGAAGCAGATTTCATGTTGGCCATGCCTTACTGGGGACAGCTTTCACTTCTGAAGACCCAAATTTAAAAGGATTCTATGAACTTGCCACCACCCTCCTCCCATACTGCCCTTTCTAGGAGCACAGGAAAAATTCAATCGGGTGGGTTAAAGGAAATCCATCAAGGGCCTTCCATCATAATGCCTGTCTGCCTCATCATTTCCAATAGATGTTCTGAAAAGTTATTTTTGTCATGACTGTGTATGTGTGCGTGTGTGTGTAAAAGTAATAGAATCACTTTCCTATCAGAGGTGATTTTAGGCAGGGGCCCTTTCACGTTTAAAAGAAATTGAGGCACCTTGGTGGCTCAGTCGGTTAAGCATCTGACTACAGCTCAGGTCATGATGTCACAGTTCATGAGTTCAAGCCCTGCATCAGGCTCTGTGATGACAGTTCAGATCGTGGAGCCTGCTTTGGATTATATGTCTCCCTTTCTCTCTGTCCCTCCCCCACTCATGCTTTTTGTCTCTCCCTCTGTCTCTCAAATATAAATAAAAATATTTAAAAAAAGAAAAAAACATCACAGAATATAGTTAAACTTAAAAGAAAATATATGGTCTATAGAAAAAAATGCACTTAAATTAGTTTATGGCATACTTCATACAACTGTAATTCTGTCTGCTAGTGGAAGGACAGGGGATGCTGTGGTATTAGAAATGGTGGGGATTTTGGACCAGATTTGAGAAAGAGCTTTTTTATTCACTGGAGGAACTAGGGGATATTTTTCAAAACACATGTTCAAAAGTGGGAACTCTATCAAACTCTGTTACAATTTTCTCATTTCCTTGCTGCATTTCTGACTGTCTAGATGATGAATTTCCAAGTATATAGCATTGTATCTCCCATACCTACAGCCGTTTCAGCTGAGAAAGGATGGGAGAAATGAGGCTGTGGCCCTAAGTCCCTTGTGTCTCTCTATAACCATGTGGGAAGGGGTGATGATGGCAGTCACCTCAGGAGTCAGCACCCAGGGCTGCCACCCTGTCTGTGTAACTGTGTGGCCTGGGAACCTATCTGAGCCATGGTTCTCTCCTCTGTAAAATCAGGCCATTGATAGAACATCCCTCATGGTGGCCAGTGGGGTTAAAGGAGATGATGCTAATAATGAGCATTGCAGGTCCTGGTGTGTAGTATGCATTCAATAAAAGTAGGTTATTTTTTCCATGGTCTCTTTCTCTTTGGCCCACTTCAGCACTATGCTTACTGAAGTATAGTCAGGGCCTCTAAAAATTGCCCAACCTTTAGAAGTAATTAGAACCACTCAAAGCTCATGTAAATCTAGGTCTTCAGGAAATATATGTGCAATAGTTTCTGTCACTTTGTAGATTTGGATTTCCTGACCTAACACTGACCATGATTCAGGTAGGTAATTATCCAATACTTGGTTGTAACACAGGCAACTCATATAACAGAGGCTTAATACCCCCTTAGACAGAACACTGCTTCCCTGCTAAAACAAGGCAGCGAAGAGAATACTCAGTGGTTCTGATAATCCCTTTAGAAAGAATATAAGCAGGGGCGCCTGGGTGGCTCAGTTGGTTGAGCGTCCGACTCTTGATTTTGGCTCAGATCATGTTCTCGTGGCTTGGGAGATTGAGCCTGGTGTTGGGCTCTGTGCTGACAGCATGGAGCCTGCTTGAGATCCTCTCTCTCTCTCTCTCTCTCTCTCTCTCTTCTACCCTTTCTCTCTCTCTTTCTTTCTAAAAAAAAAAAAACATAAGCAAAATCCTGGGAAGCAGTGAGAATTTCCAACACACTTAGAAATTAACTGGAACATCAAATAACTGAATGTAGAAAGATCATGTGGTTCAGCTACTCACTTGTCTGACTTTTGGGCTTTCCTTGAGTGAAAGAATGAGCTGAAAGGAGACTGCACAAGAACCCAGGAAGGTTTCCTCGAGTGCTGAACAGGCCCATAAATATGCCTTTCATGATGCATTTGGGGTTGATCTTCTTCAGAATTATAACACAAGCCAGTAGAAAATATGACTTGATTTATGGATAATGTCTTTCTTTACATACAACATTTCAGGAATGCATTTAATTTGCAAGGAAGTCAGCTGAACTCAATGATGTATAAGTAGAGACTAAGACAAGATGACATACAAAAACTGAGCAGGCAGTGGCTTCCAAAAGTCAAAGAATCCATTACTCTGTCCTGCATTAGGAAAAGTCCCTCATTATCCCAGGCCTATTCTGAACGACCCCCCACAATCAGGGGATGGGAGGGAGAGAGACTTCCAGGGATGTTGTAGGGTTGTTTTTCTCCTATCTCAGTTACACATGTGCTTTAAACTTCCTTCCCACTATTTTGTACCAACTGAGATGGATACTCAACTGACCATATTACCTAGAATAACTCCTTATGCCAGAGTTCCTCAAATGTGATATGCAGAGTATTAGTCCTCCACAGCATTCCCATGGAAAAATAGTCCCCAGCTACTACGTACCTGCTTCTTGGAGATGCACAATACATGGGATTGTAAGGTTAAAGGCCCGGAGAAATCTTGCAGTGAATAAAACTATTTCATCTGTTAAACCAGTGTTGTTCAAATTATTTTTACTGTAGTATCTCCACCCCCTTTCTGGGGGGAACTTCTATTCACATCCTACAAAAATTGTAATCCAAGGAATAAATTTTGAGAAACTCAAAGACATCTGAAACTCCTTATGAGTTTCAGTCCATGGAACTTCAGCCCTTAAAGGATTTCTTGAATGGACCATTTTGTGGCCTCTTGTCAACCTTCTGAAAGTTCTCCACACTCCTTTTGAGTCATGCAGATACATACAGAATCAATGTTTTGATAGGGCTCTGAACCATGTGAGAGAAGATACCTCCCCTTTGCTGACCTTCCAACCTTCTTAAATAGGAGCCTTTGAGAAGAATAACTGTAAAATTTGGTCTTATTGGTTCAATTTAGAGTTTCTGTTCTATTTGCTGCAAATGTCCACACTTGAGATGCACTTCTCCAGATTGATAGCTTACTGATGGCATTGCCTTGTGGTGTAACAGCCCAAGTTCTATGCACATCGTTAATAAAACTGAAGATTATAATGTGTGTCTCTACAAATGCTTTTCTAACTTAAACTAGAACTTTTCATAAAACATTCAAGCATGCCTCTGCTAATGATCATATTTAAAATATCTTATTCACAATCTGAACAAGACTAAAAAAAAAAAAATACTAGCAGTGAGCTCTAAGAACCCAGGCTCCTCAGTCTTTTTTCCTGTTTCCCTAAATATTTTTTTCAAGGTATTCTCCCAAGGTGCTTCAGGTGCTGGTGCCTCCAGTTGGACCCCGTTCCTCCAGTGCTGGGACTTCAGTCCTCTGGGCACCTGCTAGGTGCCACCAAGGGCTCTTACCTTTGACTCTATTCATTCCAGGAAAGGTCTGATGCTCACTGTCTACTCCTCCACCACCTGGCCCAGGACTACAGTCCTTCCTCCATGGGTTGATTCCTTTCTGTGTTTAGAGGTAAAAGGAGAGAGGATGTAGGTGCTCTTGACCTGTTGTTACCTTTGTACCCGTTGTTCCTTTTCTGGACATTTGTGGGCTGTGAGGAGTGCCTGCTAGCCAGTTATTTCTTGCATCTTTAAATCTTTAAATCTGCTGAAAGTTTGAACAAGTGGACTGTGGAGAAGGTGGGCATTGCATCCAGTTCTGGGTCTGTCACTGACCCGCTGTGTGACCATGAGCAAGTCGCCTGTCTGGCACTCAGCACATGGCAGCTATTAGTATTATTCTCTCGTCCAGTGTCTTTATCTGTAACATGAGATAGTTGGATTAGACAATTTTTGAGTCTTTGCTTGAAAATTCTGTGGGCGTCTATCTTATTCATTAAATGTACAGCAGGTCCCCTTGATAACTTGGCAAACTTTATTGTTTGACTTTTTGCCACGGGAATGATCTTTTAAAAAGAGAGCCGGAGTTACTAAATTTCAACTGTATCTAGACTCAATGAATTTCAGGGTTCACCCACTCCATCCTCTTATTTTACAGACAGATTTCAGAACTTACCACTTACAAATATACTGAGCAGGTTACAGCAGACTTTTAGAAGAGATATGCTAATTTTTATGTAATGTCGAATGGGATAAATCTCTTCCCTCTGCTTTTCCTCCTTCCTTCCTTCTTTCCTTCCTGCCTTCCTATTTTTCTTCGATGAGCTTTTAGTTATTAAGTGCTTCCAGATCTTTTTTATTTCAAAGTTGCAAGATAAACATTCCTCGGTTTTGGCTGTGTCAAGTATCTTGGCATTATGATTGGAAAAATGTTGGGCATGCAAAGGCACTTCTATATTAAGGAGAAGCAGGGGGGAAATGAAGACCAGCAGGGGTGCTAACTAGTATTATCTGGGTCTCTGGCTCCCCATTTACCAAAGGAGCCTGTAGAGAAGACAAGGGAAAGAAAAGTTGGTACAATTCTTTGGTATCCTTAGACAAAGTAGAAGCTGACTTTGTCATTTCTGGGAAAGTGGTAGTGACCCTAAGGGCAGGTGCTGGACTATATGCTGGCCCCACTGTGCTGTTCAGTGGCTCTGGATAGAAAGGTCTTGGTTGGATAGAAAGTGCCCAGCTCTTCCCTACCAGCTCAGCCTTGGGAGCTAGAGCTACACAACCAGACCAGGGTTCCCCCTGTGCCGGGTCCCTGTCCTGCATGGCTGTGCTGGGTCCCAGTCTTGCATGGCTGCATTGGTCTTGGTGCTTTTTGGTGTTTGGTTATCATGTTCATTCCATTTAGCTTCCCTTGCTATTGCTAGTGCACCAGATGAAGCAGCAGAACCCTGGACAGGGATAGAAAGCCTGTGTGGGCTCCTAATGCACTGTTTGGCCTTGCACAAATTGCTTGAAACATTTTATTTTCTGACTTTTTTGTTCACTATGGAAAAGCATACAAGTCAGAAACATGTAAAGAAGAAAATAAAAGATCCCATAAATGCCACAGCCAGAGACATTCAGTATCGGCCTGTTTGCAGTTTCTCTTCTAGATTAGCTCTGTCTCTGTATCTATATGTCTATAGAGGTCATATTATATTTCATTAAAAAAAACCTCCTATATGGGGTGCCTGGGTGGCTCAGTCACTTGAGCATCTGACTCTTGATTTCTGCTCAGGTCACGATCCCAGGGTTGTAGGATCGAGCCCCACATTGGACTCCACCCTGAGCATTGACCCTGCTTAAGATTCTCTCTCCCTCCCTCCCTGTCTCTGTGTCTCTCTCTGTCTCCCCCATTCTTTCCCTCTCTCCCAATGCCCTTATCCCCAACTCATACACTCTCTCTTTCTCTCTCTAAAAAAAAAACCCTCATATATCTCTAATATTCTCATGCAATACCTCATATAGATACACCATATTTGTTAACCAGCCCCCTACTGTTGGACATTCAGGTTTCTGTTCTAAATGATGCTACAGTGACTATTTTTAGTGTGGATATCCATCCACATTCATGATTATTTCCTTAGGTTTTATTCCTACAAGAGTCATGAACAAATGGAGCAAATCATGTTCTAGACCCCAGCTTCCTTACCTATAATAAAGCAGCAGCATAAACAACAATTATAGCAGCACTTGCCCAGCATATCATTTGCCAAGCCTGTGTCTAAGAGCTTTACATGTCCTAACTCATTTAATCTCCACGGCAGTCCTGTGCATATCTCTCCTTCAGAGAAGTGGCTTACCCAAAGTGGCACAGCCGGTCAGTAGCAGGGTAGGATTTCAACCCAGGCAGTCTGGCTCGCAGTCCTTGGTCTGAATGGCTGTGCTCATATGTCCCTGTGAAAGAAAAGTACTAGACCCAGCAATCCTTAAGCCACCTTTCCTCCTAACATTAGCTGCATTATTCTGTTCTACACTAGCAATGTGCCCAGATGACAAGGTTGCCTGGTAAGAGTTGGCTGGCTCCTTAAGTCCTCTTCATCTGCCCATTTGAGTACCTGATGAGGTTGGGGTCTCTATGTGTGAGTGGGTGTGAGTTTGTGTGTATGTGTGTGTGTGCTTATATAATCTTTGGAATGGAGAGTCAGAAGAGACAGCATAAAACAAGAAAGCCTGAACAATATATTGGCAAAACAATAAAACACGGGTAATCCCTGCTATAGTTACAGATAACATCATGGTTTCCTCTTTATCTTAAGGTTCTCAGGCTCTTTGTTTGGGAAATTTGTCATTTCATCATTGGACTGTCACCTCAGTGCAGCAGGGACAAGATTGGATGTGACTGTCTAGCACAACTCCATCCCAGAAGCACATGTTCGCACATACTATCTGAGGGGCACTTCCCCTCTCCGAGCTGCTATGCCTGCACTGTAAAAGCATCGCTGGGTATGATTTTTCATTCTGTAGGGAAGGAGATAGTTGACAGACTCATCACTGGAATGACGTATCCATGCTGCTTTTATTGCTTGCCCAATGTAGAGATTGCCAGGCTTCCTTGGGATTCTGACTGAGTAGATCTGGGAGAAGCTGGGAGTCTGCCTTTATAAAACATGTGCTCCAAGAAATTACCTTCAGGAAGTTTGGGAAATCTTAGGCAGTGGGGCTCAAACTTCACAAGACATCAGAACCCCAGAGAAGATTTTATAAAAAAAAGTACCACTTCCTGGGGGTGCCTGGGTGGCTCAGTCAGTTAAGCATCAGACTCTTGGTTTCCACTCAAATCATGGATCTCACAGTTCGTGAGTTTGAGTCAGGCTCTGTGCTGACAGTGTGGAGCCTGCTCAGGACTCTCTCTCTCTCTCTGTCAAAATAAATAAACTTAAAAAAATACCACTTCCAGTCCCCTCTGCTGTCTTGCCCCTCTCCACCCCCAGTTTGAATAATTGATCTAGGATGGGGTCCAGGTGCAACATTTTAAAAAAATGATTATTTATTATTTTTGAGAAAACGAGAGAGCGCACACACATACAAGCAGGGGAGGGACAGAGAGACAGAGGGAGACAGAATCTGAAGCAGGCTCCAGGCTCCCAGCTGACAGCAGTGAGCCCTTGCAGGGCTCACACTCAAAAACCATGAGATCATGACTCAAGCCAAAGTTGGACACTCAACCAACTGAGCCACCCAGGTGCCCCTAAGTGCAGCATTTTTAAAAAGCTTCTCAAGAGACTGTAGTGTGTATCTGGAGTTGGGAACTGCTAGTTTAAGAAATTCTGGCAAGAATAATTTTACACCTTTCCATTGAAGTGCACTTCATACTTTACAGATGGCTTTCACAAGTGAGCAGCATAACAATGCACTACAGTCAGTAGGGCAGGCATTTGTATGCCTGTCCTTGGCCCGGAGACGGTGACTGAGTTGCCCAAGTGTGCACAGCTTCTCCCTCAGTCAGCAGCAGCTGTTCTCTGCCCAGCCCAGGCCAGTCCTGCCAGGCCCTCCAGGAGGGGGCAGCTTCCCCTCTCCTGAAGATCTTCCAGGACCAAGTTTTCTTAGCTTCCATCAGCCTTCTCACCTAGTGTGGACGCTGGGGAGGCTCTTTCTGTTCATTCTCACCCACATCCCTTCTACTGCAGCCGCTCTTCCTTCTCACAAAGCCTCCATGTGAAATGTACAGCTACGTTTTCTTCCCCTCCCAAGCTTCGTCCTGCTAAAGCGTTGGATAATGGCTCCGAGAAACAGAAGCCTGGGGACCTGGACAGTGCATGTCACCCACAGCAGTCTGACCTCAGCCTCCCATGTAGCTGGCAGGTTCTGGGAAGCCACATCCACAATCAGCTGCCTCGGGGATGCATTCCCTTCTCCCCAGATGGCACCGGCCATCCTGAGTTCTCACATTCACCCCCAAAGCTTCTCTACCCTGCACCTACCCACCCTTCCATCCCCCACCCCAACAGCCTTAAAGCCCACCTGAGTCCTTCCTGTGAGGCTGCTCTGAGGGCCAGAGGCCCTTGCAGTGGTGAGTCCCCACTCTGGACATCTGGCTGATCGGAGCTCAAGGTAGAGCAGGGAGAGAAAACATAGCCAGGTAACTGCCCCTCCATTGTTCTCCACCCAGCAACCAACTATTTGCTCAAACTCTCCGGACTCAAACCAAAGACTCTGGCTGCCCTTTACTCTTCCTCCTCTTGTTCAAACCTTTTCCCTTGCACAGGCTGTGTCCTGGAGCGGCTCCCAGCGACTGCAGGCTCTCTGTGTCAGGATCCTGCAGCCTCAGTACCAGGGATGCTGGCTGCGGGGGCAGGAAGAAGGCGGGGTTTTGTCTTAACAGCAATGCGGGTGTAAATGCCCTGCCTAGTTCCCTTTGCCTAACCTATTCTGCAGCCTTGTGACTGAGGTGAAGCCTCCGCCCCTCAGATTCCTGCAGCAATCTTGTGTTTCCCTCTGTCAGGGCCTGCCCACTGCTGGTTGTTAGCTGATTTAAGGGGTTGGTGTGGAAGGTCAATCGATGTCCTCAATGACATTTGATCCCCTAGGACTGATTTTCAGGAAAGGCACATTCTCTGCTAACAGGGCTGGCCCCCTCCTCTTAGACAACAGCCCTATATGGATTTTCTGCCCCATCAGAGGATTTGGAAGAAAGGGAGAGGACATGGGATGAACAAGCTTTCCTTGTTCAAACCAAGGGAAGCAGTGGTGAAGTTTCCCATGGTTGGGAACGACCGGCTTGGTGAATCATTACCGTTCTGGTTGGACATTATCAGATCGAATGGTTATGAGAAGGTTGAAGAGTCCTTTACAGTTGCCCCTTTATCTGCCCCATTGTCACCCACAAGGCCGAGGCTCCAACAGCTAAGTCAATATTCTTGGACCCTTGACACGGCGGATTGGGGGAGGTTTGGATCTGAACCAGCCTTATCCTCATTCCTAGAAACTGTCAGTAAAAGGAGATCAGTCTAGGCTAGCTTCTCTATGGAAGAGATGGAAAACCTCCAACCATGGGAACTGGAAGGGGTCTGATCTATTATATAAATTGACTTTCTTATTTTATAAATAAAAAAAAGAGAGAAATCATGTGATTGAGCCAAGACTACAGGGCTGTTATGGCTGTTATGGCTACTTCATTCCAGAGCTGTCTTTTTTTTAAATGTTTATATATTTTTGAGAGAGAGTGTGTGAACAGGGAAGGGACAGAGAGAGAGGGAGACACAGAATCCAAAGCATGCTCCAGGCTCTGAGCTGTGAGCATGGAGATCGACATGGGGGCTTGAACCCATGAACCGCAAGATGGTTACCTGAGCTGAAGTCAGAAGCTTAACCGATTGAGCCACCCGGGCGCCCCCACAGAGCTGGTTTGAAGTCTAAAGTGTTAACTCACTGACTCTCTTGACTAGGGGATACCTCTACAACTAATCCCCTATGAAAGCTTATGTTCCACTGACACTTTGAAGAAATCCTAGTAGTTAAGCCCTGCATGGGGGCTTTGTGGGGAGCCCCCAGACTTTGGCATCGAACTGACCTAGGTTCGAATCCTGAGTTTTCCACTCACTAACATCAGGACTATGGTATGTTTCCTACTCTCTTGAGGCCGGTATTCTTCAATTGCAAAATAGGAATCATTATATTTATTTCAGAGAAATATTGTGAGGGTTTTCTAAAGTGGATAACATGTGCTTAGCACATAATCATTGTTCAGTAAGAGAAAGATGGCTTCTTGGCCAAAATACAAACTTCTTCCCTCCTTCTCTGTGCTCTAATTCTGAAGCTGATTTTCAGAATTATTTAGTGCTTGCATGCTTGTAGCTGGGAGAACAGAGGGCTTCCTTTTGTCTTTTCTCCAGACTCCAAGGGGGGTGGCCCTGCACAGAGCCTGGGTATCCATCTGCTAGGCTCTGCTCATGCCTCTCAGGCCCGAGGCAACTCAGATGTAGAGAGAGATGTGGTGGACTCTGGTGATTTGAAAGAAACAGGTACCTCTCTGTTACCTTTTTTCTAGGCTTATGAAATCCATTCATCTGATCTAATCTTTATTAAAGTTCCACTCAGGTGGCCCACTAAGTTAGAGAACGTGAAGAGTACATGGGTTACACTGGTAGAAAGAGACTCTTCAGGCCTGGTCATTTCTGAGGTCATGGGCATTGGCCTGTTGACCCTTGAGACCATGTGCTTTTTGAAACTTTTTTGAGAGTGGCTAGGGAGAACACTGGTTTGTACCTCCTGACAGGTCTGTCTTGTGACCTCACAGAATTAACCTTTGCTGGACCTATAATGAGAAAGCTGTTTTTTCCTCGGTCTGTCCTTTATACCTTAAATTATCACATCCAAGCTTGCCTCTTGGTCATTCACCTTTTCCCAAAACAGATTCCCATGGAATGTCCATTCTCTAGGGCCAGAGAGGGGCCCGCCTCTCTCCACCTCCTCTTGGATTCTTATCTCTCAACCCTAAACCTCCTTCAGAGACCATCCAGCTCAGATCCAGCTTCCTTCATGAAGCCTTCAGATGGACTAGCCTGCTCATTTTGCGCTGTGTGAAGGTTACCTTGTATTGATATGTATGTTTTCAGACTCTAATCCTTTCTTTTTAAGTTTGTTTGTTTATTTTGAGAGGGAGAGAGAGAATGAATCCCAAGCAGGCTCCGTGCACTATCAGCACAGGGCCCAATGTGGGCTTGAACTCACGAACCATGAGATCATGACCTATGCCAAAATCAAGAGTTGGACGCTTAAGTGACTGAGCCACCCAGGTTCCCCCAGACTCTAATCTTTTCTACAGATACAGCACCAGTTCTTTACCTCAAAGTGTTGACAGCCTAGTTAAAAGATACACATCTTAAGTCCAGTTAGACCAAAGGCAGAAGCCTTCTCTTATCTTTTCACTCTTGAGAAGGAGGAAGCTATCAGGAAGCTATTGGCTGCATCTAACCATAAGATTTTTTTTAAGTTTATTTATTTATTTTGAGAGAGAGAGAAAGCATGAAAACAAGGGAGGGGCAAAAAGAGAGGGAGAGAGATAATCTCAAGTAGGCACTGCACTGTCAGCACAGAGCCCAGCACAGGGCTTGAACTCACAAACCATGAGATTGTGACCCGAGCTGACATGAACATTTGGATGTTTAACCGGTCTAGCCACCCAGGAACCCCAAACCATAGGATTAAAAAAAAAAACAAAACAAAAAACAAAAAACAAAAACAAAAAAAAACACGATACCAAAAGATCATTTACTATTTTTTATAACTTGGAGTCTTGAGGAGGGACAGCTCCAGGATTGGTAAGTCAGTTCATTATTTCTATGTAACTAACCACTTCAAAACTTAGGGGTTTGAAACAACAACAATTATTTCTTAGCTCCCAGTTCAGCAGGTCAGCAGTTTAGGCTGGGCTCAGCCTGGCAGCTCTTCTGGTCTTGCCTGACAGATGCTTCCTTATGCCTCAGTGGCCAGCTCTGGGTTGATCAGGTGGTACTGCCTCTGGGGGTCGGCTAGCTATTGGCCAGGGACCTTTAGCTTCTGCCAGTGGCTTCCTCATCCCTCTGGAAGGTGGCCTGGGCTCTTTCTTATACTGGATTCAGGGGCCCAAAAGCAAGCAGATGTTGTTGCAGATTTTGAGTCTAGAGTTCTGTCTTGTCCAGCAGGAGAGCAGCTGCAGAATTGAATATGAGAGAAGCTAATGTCTGGAGGAGAAAAGAGCCCTGAGGAAGGGTCCTTGCTCTGTAGTTTTTAGGATCAGAAGGCTTACATTCATGATGGATATGCAGAAAGAGACAATAAAACAGTGATCATTAACTCATGTGTGTGAGAGAAAGGGGGTTTTGAAGGTGTGTGGTGTTAGGGGGTAGGGTCAATACAAATCAAAGCCCCAGTGCCAAGCAGATGGCTGTTTACTGCAGGCATTAGGCATCGTGTCTGTTTATCTTAACTTTTCTAGGGGCTAAGATAGATAGAGCACGCTACTTCAGGGTTAATAAGCCATTTTTCTTGCTAATTAGCTCTGGACATTTTCTCCCTGCTGTGGGGGCTTTCCACTTCTACCTGTTCTCAGACCCTTTTGTCCTGTGGAAGTGGCTTTCTGCTCTACCCTTTGTTCTATGCTGAGGGTGTTTTTGCCCTGTGGTGCTTCCCACCCTAAGCCTTGTTAACCCATTGATGCAAGCTCGGGGAATTCTTAGACTTATTCCCCACAAGAAATGTCAATGCCACTTGAGGCAGAGTGAAAATGAGTACAGTCACTTCTGCTGCCTGATACTGGCTAAACTGATTCACTAGGCCAGTACAACTCAAGTAATGGGCAATTACCAAAAAATTCTGCCTTTTGGTGGAAGAACTTTGAAGTCATATTGTAAAGGGCAACATGGAGAGTTTGAACCGTTTTTGAAGTCAGCCTGCCATAGCTGTGTTGGGGCTCAGGGGATTCTTTTCTCTGAGACTTGCTTGGCTTCCCTCTCATTTTCACAAATGACAGCACTGTGCCCTCACACCGCAACATCCAAGGGAAGGAAAAGATAAACCTTTCTAAGAATGAGGAAACCTTCCCCAGGTGTCTCCCACCAACCTCTCTTAAGCCACACTTAGGACACAAGCCCATCATATCCAATTTCATCAGAAGCGGGTAGAATTACTGTTCAACATAGTGCTGGGGAGGGCCTCAACTTCTTTGAGGTGGTTGGTTTCTAGAAACCTGAACAAAACTGGAGTTGAGAGAAAAGAAGTAGGGGTGGGGGGTGGCAGCTGGGCCAAGAATCAGTAGGGGGTGGAGGAATCACCTTACACAATATCGTGTACCCATTCATTCTTTTCTTTTTTTTTTTTAATTTTTTTTCCAGTGTTTATTTATTTTTGAGAGACAGAGACAGAGTATGAGTGGGGGAGGGGCAGAGAGAGACAGAGAGAGAGAGAGAGGGAGACACAGAATCCTAAGCAGGCTCCAGGCTCTGAGCTGTCAGCACAGAGCCCAATGCAGGGCTCAGACCCACAAACTATGAGATCATGACCTGAGCCGAAGTCAGACGCTTAACCGACTGAGCCACCCAGGCGCCCCCCGCCCCTCCCCGCCCTGTTCATTATTTTCTAATAGACCTTTATATTAAGCTTGCTCGTGTCAGGCCCTAGAGAATCAAAGGTGAGCAGAACATTAATGTTCTTAGGGAGCTGATTATAAGAGATAGCAGACACAAGTAAGCAACCTACTATAATACAGTGTTGGTGAGTGGCAGACACTAGGGGGTAGGCCTTCAGGCTTATGTGAGGGCCCAGATCTTGCCCTGCTGTCCTTCACTGATCACTACTGTGTTCCGACTGGGGGACTGAAGTGCAAAGACAAATGCAGGAATAAAGGTACAATTTTATTATTATCCAAGGTAGCACCCAGTTACCTGCAACTAAACTGCCAAATTGAAACTCAGCTGAGATTGCAGACAAATGATGTTGGGGGGGGGTCTTTATTCCTACTTACCTTGGAACCAGAATCCGTGGCCAGCTGTCTTGGGAGTGGCTTGCAGGACGGTGGGAGAGAGCAAGACTCCAAGGTGGCTGTAGCCCACTTACCCAGCTGGTTTCAGGAAGGTCACATGAGCTCTGACCCAAGGAGTCAGGAACTGTAAGGTGGGCTGGTTATGAGGACTAATTTAAGGCACAGCAACTGTGTTGGGCTCTACAGCAACAAATGGTTGGGCTCTACCATTGGGATTAGGAATTTAGCCTTCATTGGAGGCCATGTGGGGAAAACTACAAAATTGCTACAGTAGATTCATGTAGCAGGTGCTCTGGATAAGGGAGGAAGGGTAACGAGTTCTTCCTGGGAAAGGTGTCCAGGAAGTGGACATGTCAGCCAGCCTTGTAAGAGGAGTCGGAGTTTTCAGGATCAAAGAGAACATTCTCAATAGAAGGAATAATGTGAACAGAGTCACAGACCCTGAGAAAGGGATGATGTGTTCAAGGAATTGCGAGCTTGGGACACATGGCATAAGAGTGCACAGGCAAAGCTTGAAAATAGGTCAGACTCAGACTGACTGTGAAGAGCCATGACGCTGCTAGAAATTGGATTCATTCTAAAGGCAATGAAGGGGAGAACGTAAGAGTTTTAAAACAGAGGTACAACAGGCTCAGGTCCCATTTTGGAGGGATCTCTTTGGCTGAAGCGGGGCAGTAGTGGGAAAGAGACTAGGGGTGGTGACCCAGGTCCACTCTAGGCGGGACAGCTTGACAGATACAAAATAAAAAGCAGTAGGACTTTTTGGCCAGTTTCATTGCTGTTTTTAAATCCTCTGTCTGTGGGTGGGGTGAGTGTGAGGGAGCAAACCTCTTTCAAGGCACAGCCTTCAATGTGCTACAGTGGAAGGCTCCTATAGGAATCCGGGTAGAAGCGATTATAGTCACGTACTGAGCATGTGCCAGGAGCTCGTGGATGGACGGGCTGAGTCTGGGCTCTGCAATTCAGAGGTGGATTTGAAAAGAGCCTTTGTATTTGGCGTTTTGCTGCACCAGGCTCCAGAAAATTGTCCTCTGAGGGTTTCTCACTAGTGGAAAATGCACACACACATTGGGAAAGCAAGGAGCAGAAGTGGAATGGGCATGGTTGTCATCATCTCTCTGACTTCAGGGGACAATGTCACAAATTCCATCTCTTCAGGCCATGCTGGTCTCCCCTTGACCCTCTCCAGGAGCCTGAGAAGCTCCCCCTCAGCCTGCTGGGAGGCGGTGGTAAGGAACAGCATCTCTTTTGTTCCTGGAGCTTCCATCGTAAAATATTTAGGGCTGCCAGGAAATAGTCAAGGGGAGATATTTGACAAACAGGCGTTCCTCACTTTTCAGAGTCACTTGGACCATCATTATCACATTCATTTGGGCTGCACTTGAAAAGCCATCAGAGGTCCAGGATGCTGCCCTCACTGTCTGCCCTCCAAGGAGGGCACCTACATTATTCATTGACAGCCTCCCTGCATGAATGGCACAATGCTACTGCTTTCCTGGGCAGCAAAAGTGGGAGCAGGGGCTCCTATGGAAGCCTGGAGGGGCAGAGACCACCAGGAAAAGAGTTTTGGTTTGTTTCTAGATCAACCTATTTGTCAAAAACATTGATAATTCTATAATCTTAAAGTCTGAAGCAAGGACTCCGTGTGTGGCTTCAGGAATTCCTTACTTGAAGCCATGGACATGTTCCTCATCATATTTTAGTGTCAATATATCTAAGCTCTGACATCTTTCTTTTGCAAAAAGAGCCACAGAAACACCTGGATATACTTGCTATTTTTGTTCATGTGTTTGTTTGGGGTCTTATCTGTTTGCTGTTGACCTGCTGCCTGACTTTGCACAGAGGACATCACCTCTCTGCTGTACCTCAGTTTCTTGAGAGGTATATTTCACAGAGTTACTATGAAAGTAACAAAAACAGGATGAATTGCACATAAAATGTCATGTCACAGGTAAATATGCAGGAGCCATTTTATTTATTTTTATGTATTTGTAGAAAACTGAAGTGATTTGTTAGATATCTAGTGATTCCTCTGTCTCAGGTCTGCCTTTATACGTAGAGCATGTCCAGCGTACATGGTTTTAGGCAGTGTCCATAAACAGTGGAAAATTTGCAGTTGTTTGGTTAATTTCAACAATGGAACTGACCTTGATTAACTTGACAGTACTCAAGTGAGCCAAAAACTTGCTTTCAGATCATAAGCCTTGCTTGGAAATTAGAGAAGACTGTAGTGAGGGCTTTCTGCATGTGCTATAAACTGAGGCTCTGTTCCGACACTTTTTATATGCTTGGCTTCAAATCAGAGTGGGAAGTTAAACTTTCCAGTGGTTATTTACTTCAACCAGTAGTGAACCTAAGCCCACTGGAAGAATTCTCTCTGTGGTGTGAAATCAGAATTGAGAATTCTAAATCTAGATTGGAAGGTAGTATGGTACAGTGGAAGAACATGGGCTTGGTGTCTTGGTATACTGGTTCCATGAGCCTAACTGTGCAATTTGGGGTGAATTATTTAACCTCATGGAGGCTGAGTTTCTTCATCTCTGAAATAGAGAAAATAATGTCTATCTCAAAGGATGGGTGGGTTTATTCATGAGATACCATATTTATTTTATTTTATTTTTTAAATTTTTTAAATATTTACTTTTGAGAGAGACAGAGACAGAGCTTGAGCGGGGGAGGGGCAGAGATAGGGAGAGACAGAATCTGAAGCAGGCTCCAGGCTCCAAGCTGTCAGCACAGAGCCTGATGCAGGGCTTGAACTCATGAGCTGTGAGATCATGACCTGAGCCAAAGTCGGATGCCCAACCGACTGAGCCACTCAGGCACCCCAAGATACCATATTGAAAATGTCCTGGGGTGCTGGGGTGGCTCAGTGGGTTAAGCATACAACTTCGGCTCAGGTCATGATCTCACTGTTTGTGAATTTGAACCCCGCGTCGGGCTCTGTGTTAACAGCTCAGAGCCTGGAACCTGCTCTGGATTCTGTGTCTCCCTCTTTCTCTGCCTCTCTCTCTCTCTCTCTCAAAATAAATAAATAAATAAATAAATAAATAAATAAACAAACAAACATAAAAAAATTAAAATGTCCTGAACACACTTAGTGATGAATGTAAAATGTAGCTATTACTATAATTAGGGCATAGAGCTTAGGTGTTGGTGGTTCTACAATTAATTGGGTTCAGTTAGCATTCTTTTGGTTATAAGAGACTGGAAATCTGGCTCAAATCTTCTTAATCGAAAAATAAAATTTTATTAACTCCTATAACGTCAGCTAGAATTGGGCTTCAGTTGGCAAAACTACTGTAAAGCAGGGTGAAACATGGAAGGGTGGAGGAGTTAAATGACTCCTCAGTAAGGCCACCAAATTTAGCAAATAAAAATGCCCATGCCTAGATAAATTTGATAAAACCCCCAACAGCTTAATTTATTGAAAAATGCTGAACATAGGGCATTTAGGGGGAGAAAAGCCAATAGAGGAAGCAGGACAAAAATCATTAAATACGGGACATATCCTGTATATACAGGATGCCTGGCAACTCTTCTCCTTAGGGTATTTATACCAATGAAATTCTACTCAGACCTGTAAGCAGTGTTTATAACTAGTGCCAGTACATTCAATTAATTTCATTCTCATATCAGTTGAATTAGCCAGCACCTTTGCTGGGAAAATTCACAATAATTCTAGGGTCCATACTATGTTACTTGAAAATGATAAAATTCTTCTGAAGAATTTTGTTTTAAAAAATAATAATATTGAGTTTTAGTTTCCGTATGATCCAGGAGGTAAATTTTTGTTCATCTTTCTCACTGTAATTTTGCTGTCCATGTTTGGTTTCGGATGGCAGTAAGATGGCTAGTAACTCCAGGCACATATCCTCCTGGGTTTCAGTCTAGTAGAAAGAGTATTTCTTTCAGCCTGACAAAATCCATGATCTGATTTTCACTGGTCGAAATTCTACCTCCTTATCTTATTGGGGTGAATTATTAGGTCAGGGGACTGGCATGCTCTGATTGGACTTATTTGGGTCACATGCACACCCTTGGAGCCAAGGTTGGAGTTACCCAAAGCATGTGGACTGAGCATGAGGTCTGGAGATTGTCTGAAGGAAAAGTGGTACTCTGTAACAAGAAGAAGGGATAAAATGGATGCTGGGTAGTGAAAAAAAAATCACTCCCCCAACCCCAAACAAAAGGAACCAAAATAGCAAATGTCTACCACATCCAAGTGTTTCTGTGGCTCTATTACACGATAAAGATGTCATAATTGAGGTAAATTGACACTGAAATATGATAAGGAATGTATCCATGACTTTAGGTAAGGAATTCCTGAATCCACACATAAATTCCTTGCTTCAAATTGTCAGATTATGGAGTTATCAATGCTTTTGCATACTTCTCTTTTACTTATTTGTCCCTTTTAAAAAATTTTAAATGTTTATTTAGTTTTGAGAGAGAGAGAAAGAGAGAGAGAGCATGAGGGGGGAGGGGCATAGAGAGAGGGAGACACAGAATCTGAAGCAGCTCCAGGCTCTGAGCTGTCAGCACAGAGCCTGACATGAGGCTCAAACTCAGGAACTGTGAGATCCTGACATTGTTCCGAAGTCAGATGCTTAACCAACTGAGCCATCCAGGCACCCCTGCATACTTCTCTTTAAAAAATTACGAGTACATGGGGTACCTGAGTAATTCAGTCGGTTAAGCATCTGACTCTCCATCTCGGCTCAGGTCTTGATCTTAGGGTCATGAGTTCAGGCCCTGTGTTGGGCTGTGCTGGGTGTGAAAGGTTACAAATACTTTTTTCAAAATTGTAATAGAATTGTTTTATTCTGATTATTAAGATAATACATGCATAAAAGGATGTAGAGCAAAGTAAAAATCACCAGTAACCCCACAATCCAGAGATAACTCCTGTCAATATTTTGGTAAATTATTCCAGATGTTTTTACGTATGTGTGTGAGGGATGGTGTCTTGTTAAAATTAGTAAAAAATAAAATCAAACTTAAAATTACTTTATTCACTTTTAATTTTTTTAATGTTTATTTATTTTTGAGAGAGAGAGAGAGAGAAAGAGAGAGAACCAGCAGGGGGGGCAGAGAAAGAGAGGGAGACACAGAATCCGAAGCAGCCTCCAGGCTGTCAACACAGAGCCCAAGGCGGGGCTCAGACTCATGGACCACGAGATCATGACCTGAGCCGAAGTCGGATGCTTAACAGACTGAGCCACCCAGGAGCCCCTATTACCCTTTTAAATTTAACAATACATTGTGGACATCTTTTCATACTAATAAATATAGATTTTAAAAATGACAACTTTAAAGCTGCATATATTTGAACAAAAGTACCAGGACTATTCAACCGTTCTTACATTAATTCCATTTTTTATGATTATAAGCAATACACTGGTGAAATATCCTTACTTGTACATGTATATTTATTATCTAATGATTTGAGAAAGACAGAGAAAGGATGAGTAGGGGAGGGGCAGAGAGAGAGAGAAAATCCTAAGCAGGCTCTGCACTGTCAGTGCAGAGCCCAACGTGGGGCCTGAACTCATGAACTGTGAGATCATGACCTGAGCTGAAACTAAGTGTCGGACGCTTAACCAAGTAGGTCATCCAGGTGCCCCTGAATTTTTTTAATGTTTATTTATTTTTGTAATAATTTTGATATAGAGCACAAGCAGGGGAGAGGCAGAGAGAGAGGGAGACAAAGAATCCCAAGCAGGCTCTGGATGTCAATGTAGAGGCCAATGTGGGGCTCGAACCCACAAACTGTGAGATCATGAACTGAGCCGAAGTCGGAAGCTTGACCAACTAAGTCACCCAGGCGTCTCCATATGAATTATTAAAATGCCAGCCAGAAGATCATGCCTGTGCTGGGTAGGGTTGCCAGATAAAACACAGGGTATTCAATTAATTTGAATTCTAGAGAAACAGTGGATAATTTTTTATATAAGAATGTCCCAAATGGGTAAGCTGGTCGTTTTTTGTTTGTTTTTGGTTTTGGTTTTGGTTTGCTTATTTCTTTTTTAGCTTAAAAAGAAAAAAATCAAAGAGGAAAAAGAAAAGAAGAATGTCCCAAATGTTGAAAAATCATCTGAAATTCAAATTTAACTTTTGATCCTATATTTTTACTTGCTCAATCTGACAACTCTAAAACTGGGTATAAATCTCTGTTCACAAATCCAGCAGGGGCTCTGGAGCTCCATGAGCAGGCAGAGAACCCTGTGCCACAGGTCTGGACACCTTGATGTGCTTAGCAGTCATTCCCTTCAAGGTCTGGCCACCTCCCAGGATACAACCATCTAGTAGGGGGTGAACCCTTGCTCTTTTTTTTTTTTTTGCCCCCCCCCCCCCCCCCCCCCCCCCCGCCCCTTGTAACGCAGGAATCTCTGCTTCCCATATTGAATTAGCTGCTAGGGCTGCTGTAATGACATATCACATGCTGGGTGGCTTAAACAACAGAAATTCATTTTCTTACACTTCTGGAGAGTAGAAGTCCATGATCAAGTGCCAGCAAGTTTGTTTTATGGTGAGATCTCTCTCCTGGTTTGCAAACTACTGCCTTCACACTGTGCTCTCATATGACCGACCCTCTGTTCACAGAGAAAGAGAGAGGGGGGCGGGGGAGTCAGTGTCTATTCCTCTTTCTAGGACACCAATCCTACAGGACCTGGGTCCCACCCCTATGACCTCATTTAAATTTACATTAATTACTTCCTTGGGAGGCTCCGTCTCCACATACAGCTAGCTACACCAGGCATTAGGGCTTTAGCATATGGGTGCTGGGAGGACACAGATATTCAGTCCATAACACATATCCTTCAAGGTGTCCTCCTCTTATTACTGCTTTCAAAGACTCTCGAGCAATTCAGACTTTTGACAAACAAAATAAGCAACCTCTGCTTATGAACCAAAGAGCAAAATTTGTCATATGAGCTCAAAGGATTAAGGAAGAACTCTATTGAAATATTTGTAGCCTTAATAAATTGAATATTTATTTATCAAAGCAGTGTATCTTCTACATAATGTTTTTGGGGGCACACAAAAGCCATTTTGTGGAAACATAAAATATGCACCATATCACCATATCTCTATCTATCTATCTATCTATCTATCAGCTATCAGCTAACTATCTATCATCTATCTATCTCTTTATATACTGGAAGTATATTAATAAAGCAACGGTCATAGCTACCAGCTACGAGTGACTGTGCCTTATACGAATATTATCTTAAATCCTCACAGTGTGAGGCACCTTGAGTTATTGTTTTCATTTATTAGATGAGGCCACCGAATAAGTAACTGGGCTAAGACTGTCGCACTCCAAGAACAATGTTTTTTGTTGTTTTTTTTTTTTCTATGTAGAAGGGCTGTGTGTGATTTTAAGCATCTCTTTTATAGTTTTCTGTGGGGCCTTCTTGCTGGAGCAAGGTGAAAGAGAGCATATTTTTTTAGAATAAGAAAAAGTTATTTCCATCTTGAAAAATGATAAGGGGTGGTTATAGAAATTAAGAGAGAAACAGATAGAAGAAATCATTAGATCTGTATGAGAGTGTTTACGGCACTCAACCAACTGTGAATGTTCTAGCTGGGCTGTCGATTTGATGGGTATTAAATGGTATCTTGTTGAATCAGTATTTTGTTGGCAATTATAAGGTACACACGTTCTCTTAAAGGTAATGGTGAACACTAAAACCACGAGTGTCTTGATAGTTTCACTGTGGTTTTCTGAAGCATAAAATACAGCCCTAAACTTGTTGCATGCCTCTTCTCTACCTTTCTGGGAATATACAGGGCTTTGGTGATACACCCCAGAGGAGCAAAAAAATTTTAGCAAGCTCAAGGTTTCAAGAAATGCCAAATTCCACATCACTCAGAGAAATGACAGAGTGCTTGGGGAAGAGCTGTTGAGTCTAACTCTGTAAACAACAAATATAGAGAAGAGGTTGAGATAGTCAGCGGTTCACACTGGGCCCAGCAAGCAGCAAGATTGTCCAGATTCTGGTCCCAGCTTTCCCCTGCTGATGTGACATGGCCAAGCTTTGGGGAAGTCAGTCCATTTGGAGAGTAACCCTTAGTAGCTACCATTTCCAGAGACTGATTTTGGGGGCAAAGGAGGGGATTTTTAAAAAAAAACACCTGCATGGGGGATTCTTTTTTTTTTTTTAATGTTTATTTATTTTTGAGAGAGAGAAGGAGAGAGAATATGCGTGCGCAACTGTGTGCACACAAGTTGGGGAGGGGCAAAGAGAGAGAAAGAGGGAGACACAGAATTTGAAGCAGACTCCTCACTATCAGCACAGAGCCCAACACGGGGCTCGAACCCACAAACTGTGAGATCATGACCTGAAGTCGGATGCTTAAACAACTGAGCCACCCAGGCACCTCTGCATGGGGAATTCTTGAGTTTAGTATTGTTCAATTATATCAAATTTCAGACATAAGAAATTTAGGACTCTCCATGACTATATTAGCTTGTGTCTGAAGGGAAGTTATTTTAAAGGAAGGCAGTCTGATAGTCCTATTCTCTACAAGGAACTTTAAAGAATATTTGGTTTCTCATACAATTCTAAATGAGACAAAAGAAAAAAGATTATTTTTTTATTAATTTTTTAACGTTTATTTATTTTTGAGAGACAGAACATGAATGGGGAAGGAGCAGAGAAACAGAGAGAGACACAGAATCTGAAGTAGGCTCCAGATTCTGAGCTGTCAGCACAGAGCCCGACATGGGGCTTGAACCCACAAAGTACGAGATCATGACATGAGCTGAAGTCAGACCCTTAACTGACTGAGCCACCCAGATGCCCTGAGAGAGGATTAATTTAAACTTGTTTTACTCAGCAAAGTGTTAAATTAGTATTGGATTATCATATTGGGTTATCAGATAGTCTCTATTTGCACAGGAACTATAAACAAGTGGTGTTCAACATTGTTTAAGTTTAGACACCCCCCGCCATGCCCTGCCTTATGCTAGATTTAGAAGTTTGTGCACTAGCTGACAAATGGTCATTCTCATGATGGCTCCGTCAGCTAGCCAATGTCCCCATGTTTCTTGCACAGTAAAGAATGTGTAATGATTTGGCTACAGCACAAAGCATAGGTGTTAAACTTCATTGAGCTGAGACAAGATAAAAATCATCAGGGTTACCTAAAGTGCTGAATCTTTAGCTTTAATCAGATGTTTACTAGAATTCAGC
>NC_064809.1:38799358-38821961 GCF_023721935.1 Panthera uncia
AAAGGCAAGGTGTAAAGGCTTTTCTGATATGTAAGTTCTCCAGGATAGAAACCCCATAAAACATAATCTTTGCATATGTTATGTACATACACATTTTGAAAAATTATGTGTGAAGATGGAAATTGGAAAAATAGAAAGGAGTGAGTAGCAGGCCTTCCAAAAACTAACAAATAAATAAATAAATAGCATGCAGTCTCCAAGTTCTAGAATTTTAGGACAGAGATGAGACTGATGAATAAATGTTATTCAAACCCAAGTGATACATACTGATTGTTGCAGTAGTAAAAGGTGGTGTTTCAACAGATTCAATACATTGGTATTAAGTTTCTACTATGTAGTAAGCAATGTATAATGATAAGTGAAACAGAGGATTTCCACCTTTAGTGGAGAGCCTGTGAGTGTGCGTGTGCCTGTGTGTGTGTGTGTGTGTGTGTGTGTGTGTTGATGGTGCAGTGGATGAAGATACTAATCCAGTATGCCTAAATATAAAACTCCAACTGTAACAAATGTTACCAAGTACAGCTATCCAGGTAGCTGTGCAATAAGAGCTTACAATAGGGGGATTTGACTTAATGACATTGTCGCTGATATTTGAATGATGAGCAGAAGATTAAATAGGCAAAAGTTCTAGAAACAGCATACCGGGCAGTGTTAACAGCATGTGCAAAGGTCCTGTGGAAAAAAGATGATCAGCATGAGAGACTGAGGTGTCAAGAGAAAGGGTTAGCAAGTAAGGTGGGGGGTTAAGAGCTTTATCTTTAGCCAAGGAACAATGGGACACTGTGGAATGTTTAAAGCAGGTGGTGATGGAGTGATGTGATCAGATTTGTACTTGAAAATATCAGCCTGGCCACAGTGTAATAGGCAGGATGGACTGGATGGATGTAGGGGCCCATTGCTAAACTTCTGCAATGTCCAGGTGGAAGATGGCACTAGGGTAATAGAGATGGAGGTGGAAGGTGAATGCATTGGAGATCCATGAGAGAGGTAAGATCTTTGGGACATGTGGATGGATTAGAGGCATTGGTTAGAGAGAAAGAAGTGGATGAGAGGAAGAGGATGGCTTCTAAGATTAATAATACAAAAGGGTAGGGAATCCCATAGTCGCTTCCTTTTGGTATCAATATGAAATATGATTTGGGAATGTGTGTAGGACGTAAAAGCAGTGAACATACTTAAAAACCCTTTTAATTTTTATTAAAGTAATACATGTACATGCTTTAAAAAGCCAAATGATGCTATAAGCCTTCTGAGGAAAACCAGCAAGCCCTGCCTCTCTCTTTACCATGAATCCGAGTCCTGAGAGGCAATCACATTCAAGAATTTTAACAGTTTGTTTCACATATTTACATTTGTTTTTCTCAATAAATACTTACACGGCTATATCTTGAATTCTTTTTTTCATTTAACAAATATTTGTAAAGCTCCTGCTATGTGCCCATCACTGTTCTAGACATGGATACATTAGTGAACAAGTCAGGGGTATGTGAAAATTTGCATGCCTGAAAATGCCTTCATTCAGTTCTTAGACTTGGTTAATGATTGTATGGATATAAAATTCCAGGATGGACATTGTTTTTCTTTGGAATTTTGAAGGCGTTGCTCCACTGTTTACAAATTTCCAATCTTGCTGTGAGAAGTCAATGCTTTTCTGATTTATTTGCATGTGACATTTTTTCCCTCTGGAAGTTGTTAACATGTTCTCTTTATCCCCAGTGTTTTTTAGTGATACGCTGTGTACCTTGGTATGCATGTATCGGGCCTCAGGCTACTTAATAAAATAGAAGACCCCATTACGTTTGAATTTCAGATAAAGTAAGTACTTTTTGAAATATTTGGGCACATACTTTTTGTAAAAGATTACTCGCTGTTTATCTGAAATTCAAATTTAACCGAGTGTCCTTTTTTGTTGTTTTTGTTTGTTTGTTGCTACATATAACAACCTTAGAACTTGGTCTTTTCAATCTGAAGACTCATGTCTTTCAGGTTAAGGAAATTTTCGTGTATTATTTATTTTTCTTTAAGTTAAAATATGAGTCTAGGTTTAAAAAGATAAGTTATTTCAAAAGGCTTATAACCAAAATTAGCAGTCTTTGCCCCCACTCCTCCGCATCCCTATCCTGTATTTCACAGAAGCAAATCTCTTTCAACTCTTTAGCTCTTTATTTTAGATTTGCATTTCTAGACTGTATTTCTCAATAATGCACTTACATTCCACTTCACACACCATTTTTTTTTTAATTTGAGAGAGAGAGAGAGAGAGAGAGAGAGCGCACAGGGAGAGGGGCAGAGAGAGAGAGAGAAAATCTTGGGCAGGCTTCACACCCAGTGCAGAGCCTGACATGGGGCTTGATCCCATGACCCTGGGATCATGACCTGAGCCAAAATCAAGAGTAGGAGGCTCAGCTGGCTGAGCCATCCAGGCCACTCTCCCCTTATTTTTTGAGTCTTGGAAAATTTGACTTGCTTTTACGGATGATAAGGATTTTTCTTTCTTACACGATCTCCATTACTCTGCACAAGGTAGACACACAACTTCTCAGCCCTCTGTGGGATAAGTGGCATAATGTTTATTTGCTCAATATGCTCCTTTACTTTATTATGACTGTAATATTATTTCTCCTTGTGCCAAGTAGTGTGCTGCAATGTAACTACATCTCCATTCTTGTGCTTTTTGTTTTCCTACAGAGCTACTAAATATCTTTTTTATTGCTTAATTTTCTGTACACCTGTCACAATCTGATGTCTAAAAGGAGAGTGGGTAGGGGCACCTGAGTGGCTCAGTCGGCTCAGGTCATGATCTCACGGTCCATGAGTTCGAGCCCCGCGTTGGGCTCTGTGCTGACACCTCGGAGCCTGGAGCCTGCTTCAGATTCTGTCTCCTCCTCTCTCTGCCCCTCCCCCATTTGTGCTCTGTCTCTCTCTGTCTCAAAAATAAATAAACATTTATTTTTAAAGGAGAGTGGGGCTCAGCAAACTTCCCACCAGCTATGTAGATATCCTCCTATTTATCTGCAGAGACACCAGGCTTTCACCTTTGTCTGGACTGCCTGGGGCCTTTCCACCCTCCTGCTCCTGTCTAGTGTAGGTCTGTTACATGCCTTCTGTCCCATGACACCCCCTCATTTTCACCCAGGGATTCACTTCATGCCTCTGCTATGGTAGTCTCCTGATTGCATAGGTATAGTATTTTAGGCTGCAAATCATCTCCATTGTCTTCTAGCTTCTAGATTTGGTAGAATCTGATGCTGTCCCAGTTCCTAAATTTCATGTGCCGTGCCTTGATGTAGGTATATTTTTATCCATTTTCATGGATTTTCAGTGGACTTTCTTGGCCTGGAAATGCCTGTTTTTCAATTTTTGAACATTTTCAAACTATGTCTTTGATGATTTTCTTCCATTCTGGTTTTGTCTGTTCTCTTTTTCCAGAACTCCTATTAACTGACTTTGGATCTCCTGACTGGTTCTTAAATTTCTTTACTCTAAGGATAACCACTCCTATGTGTTTCCTTTAATTTTATACTACACTCACAACACTACTGGCCACAAAATGTGTGTGTAAGGTTTCCCAATCCAAGCAGTTCTCAGATTCTATGGTCACCATCTAGATGTCCTGTAATGCAACTCAATTCTGACACTCTCTACTTGGAGACAGTATCAGATTCCACAGGTTAAAGTTCAGTCCCACAGGACTGCCCTCTTCCCCATTTTAGACATCAGTAGAAAGTCCAGGGTGATACTTGTGCTTCTAAAGACTGGCTATAAATTAGAGAGTATCCCCCTTTCTGGTTCAATTAATTTGTTAGAGCAGCTCACAGAACTCAGGAAAACCATTTACTTACTAGATTATCAACTTATTGTAAAAGGATATAACTCAGGACAGTCAGATGGAAGAGATACATGGGGCAAGATTGGGGAAAGGACCTCCATGTCCTCTCTGCAGGCGCCTTTCTTCTAACACCTCTATGTGTTCACCAAGCTGGAGGTTCTCTGAACTATGTCCTTTTGGGGTTTTCTGGGGGCTTCAGTACATAAGCAGTGATGGGGTATAACATTGGCCATTGGTGATCCATTTAACCTCCAGACCTCCCTTCTCCCAGGAGGTCTGTGGGTGGTATAGAGGGAGGGGGAGGTGGGATGGAAAGTTCTAACCCTCTAATTCTGGTTGGTTCCCCTGGCAACCAGCCCCCATCCTTAGGGACTCTTCAAAAGTTGCTGCAGTCATGTAAACTCAAGTGTGCTTCAAAGGCGCTTCTAAAGGATACCCATTTGACCTTTGTGGTTCTGAAGTATTTCAGAAACTGAGGGCAAAACCAAATATAACAATAGATGCCCCTATTATTCTAATCATTTAGGAAATTACATGGGATTTACCAGCTGTGGTCCAGGAACCATCAACAAAGACCAAAATTTGTATTTCTTATGAATGACAGTATCACATTTACTTTACTCTTTTTCTTTATACTTTTTGGGAGATTTCCTTTAATTTATCTTCTAGACCTATTTCAGTTTTATTTTGGCTATATTAAAAAGAAAATCAGACTAGAGATGGAGTCACTTGCCCTTGGGACAACCTCTCCAAGAGTGGAATTTTAAGCCAATTAATCTGGAATTTTCTGGTCCTCACCAACCAGGCAATCAATCTGTCAGCTGGGCTCTCCTATCTTCAAAGGAAGATAAGGTAATCTTCATGATAAGGGCCCCTAGGGGAAAGGGACATTGCCTGAAACAATCCTTTTCTTTTCTTTTGAAAACAATCTTTTTCTTTCCTTTCCTTTCTTTTTTTCTTTTCTTTTCTTTTCTTTTCTTTTCTTCTTTCCTTTTCTTTTCTTTTCTTTCTTCTTTCTTTCTTTCTTTCTTTCTTTCTTTCTTCCTTAATAACTTTCTTGCCCACCCTTTCCTATAAAAATCTGCCATTTTGGGGGCACCTGGGTGGCTCAGTCCTTAAGCCTGCAACTCTTGAGTTCAGGTCCTGATGTCATGGTTTGTGAGTTTGAGCCCTGCGTGGGGCTCCGTGCCCACAGTGCAGAGCCTCTCCCTCTGTCTTTGCCCCTCCCCATTCTCTCTCTCTCTCTGTGTCCCTGTCTCTCAAAATAAATAAATAAACTTTAAAAAAGCCTTCCATTTTATACTACTCAGAGCTTCCCTTTACTTGCTAGATGGGATGATGCCTGATTCATGAATCAGTTAACAAAGCCAGTTAGGTCTTTAAGTTGATTTTTTTAAACAGCTATTATACTTCACATTTCCTGGAATTATTTTCTTCTTGGATGCTTCCTTCTTTATAGCCGACTATTCTTGCTTCATGGATAAAGTATTTATCTGAGGATTTCCAATATTTTTGAAGTTTTTTTTTTTTTCTGGCATGTTCTGTTCCTCTGAATTTGTCTGTTTTGGCCTGTTCAAGACTTTCCTCTGATGTTTGTGATTTAATGATATCTGTGTATTTTAAAAAATGAGGTGTGAAGGGGCTTCAGAGGCTCAGTGTCTGTGGGGCTTGTTAAGTGGTGAGTTCATGGCAGGGAAATGATGTAGCTGGGACCACGCCATCTTTTTGAGGATTTCTTGGTATCCATGTCTATACACAGAAATAGGAAGAAATTCTCCAGTTGTTGGCCTGAATAGCTGGCAGCAAAGCAGAGGAGGTGGCCAACTGTTCACACTTCACATGTAGACACTCATGTCACATGTAACCCCCCCTACTTTCAGTATGTGCTTTCTGCCTTACTTGGTACAAATGACCTTGAACCCAGGCCTTTCAGGTTTAGTTTCTCCTCAAACTTCTCTTTGATGGGGTAGCAGGTGGGTAAATGGCTCTGTGGGACTGGGGAAGAGACCTGGAAGGGTATGTTTAACTGTAGCCAATGTTTAGCTCTCCCCCTTGACCCTGTTTCTGAGGTGTAGGGTGCCACCAGGTCCCGAGCCTCCATGGGTTCCCTGGGAGCAAACCTGCACATCTCACTGACCCTCATCTGCAGGCACTCAGGTTTCAAATTTGCCCCTCTCCTAAGCCCAGTGCTATTCCTCCACTGGCTTCCTGTCATCTACAGATTAGCTCTTACATATATTTGATCCCCTATCCTGACTTATTTGTCTTTGTAACTTTACTGCCCTGTTTAAAAATTCCCCTCACAGTGTTGCAGGATTTTTTTTTTTACCTCAATACCCAGGATTCGTTATTTTACTTCCAAGAATGAAGAGGTGGACACAAAATGAGCAGCAGGCAAATTTTATTAGAGTCTAAGGTCAGAAAGCAAGAATAGTATGAAAGCATTCTTCGCAGGAGGGGATATTTGAAAGTGAATGCCCACAGCTATAAACAAGAGTCCTCGTAAAGGTTCTGGTCAGCCCTCCCATCCCTCCCCCCTTGTTCCTTCTCAGGTCCTACCCTTATTGGCTGGATAGCTCTAGGTGTTGGGTTGTCCATTTCCTGATTGGCTCAAGTCCATCGTATGAGGGGTGGTCTATGGCCATATCATTCCTTATGGGTCATATGTTTTGTGGTCTACTACTTATTGTTAGGTCTTTTGTCAAATTCCTGAGGGAAACCTGAGGGGGAGCGGGTGATGTCTGTTACATTTTTAAGAGGAACCTGAGGGGGTTTGCTGTGGGTCAGACACTATGTGTTTTTTCCCAGCCAGGGACCTCAGGTCCTAATCTTTCCCTCTCCGCCTACTGAATTCTATCTTTTCCTATCATAACATGAGCACCTGGGTGGCTCAGCTGGTTAAGCATCTGACTTGATTTCAGCTCAGGTCATTATCCTATGGTTCTCTTGAGCTCAAGCCCTGCGTCAGGCTCTACACTGACACCATGGAGCTTGCTTGGGGTATTCTCCTTCTCTCTCTGACCCTCCCCTGCTCTCTGTCTCTCTCAAAATAAGTAGAAATAAACATTAAAAAAATAAAAATTTAAAAAAAGTAAAAATTTCCTTCACAATTATTTTAGTAGGTTTCGAACAACAACAAAAAATCCCATGTTTTTGATCTGCCATTTTTAACTCTAGGTCAGATGATTTCTCAATATGCATTCTTTGGGCTAATGTGAAAATTGTGAATTCCCCGAGAACAAGTGAAGAGCTGTAGGTGAAGGGCAGCCTTGGGATAAAGACCACAGTGTATAATTTACATTCATATCAAGAGAGGTGAGCCTAACACATATCCTTGGCATTTGGAAGTTGATACAACACCAAATTTGAATGCAGAAGTGCTTGTATAGGCTTCTTCCCAATCATGAGTGTGTGAGAAGAGCAAAAATTTTCTGTTCTTGGAGCACTTGGCTGGCTCAGCTGGTGGAACATGTGACTCTCGATCTCGGAGTCATGAGTTTAAGCCCCACATTGAGTGTGGGAGATTACTTAAAAATAAATAAACTTTAAAAAAAGAAGTTTTCTGGGGTGCCTGGGTGGGCTCAGTGGGTTAAGTGTTCAACTTCAGCTTAGGTCATGATATCACGGTTTGTGGGTTCGAGCCCCGTGTCGGCCTCTGTGCTGACAGCTCAGATCCTGGATCTTACTTCACATTCTGTGCCTCTCTCCCTCTCTGCCCCTCCCCTGTTAGTCCTTTGTCTCTCTCTCTCTCTCTGTCTCTCTGTCTCTCTCTCTCTCTCTCTCAAAAACCCATATTTTTACCATTTGCTAAAGTGTTATCTTTCACTTGATGACCACTGGAACATCACAAAGAACAAAGGTTTTCAACCCCTTGTCAGAGGTTATCATATAGACGCCCTCACTGGAAAGCATGTGGGTGCAGGTCTTGTGAGGCCAACGCCAGTGGTTGGTGACAGCCATGAGGTGAGTTGCTGTGCCCAGAACACCAGGCTTGCAGTATGCTTTTGGGTCACATTTGTGCTTTACTAAAATTACAGTAACTCCATGTTATGAACCTCTGAGTTTGTTCCCAAATAATTAAAATTACAAATATCAAGTAGGAGGAGGCTACTACACAGGCCCAATAATATTTACTGGCATTTTAGTTAAGGCTTACCTTTTCCAAAGTGGTTTCGCTAACATCTGGTCCCTGTGGTAGCCCTAAGAGGCTTGGAATACACCTCTTCATGGCCATCCTCGCAGAGACAGAAGTTGCAATAAATTGTTGGTTTATTTGTGTTTAGCCAAATCTGGCCTGCTCTTGAAGTGTCTTGTGGTCATAGACACATACACACGGCATCAGGAGGGTAAGCACGGGGTCTAGTGTTCTTTGCCCAGGGCATGGTAGAGGCTGACCTTGAACATAGGACTATGTGCCCCAGCTATCACATACTTTCCAATAGAAAACATTACATGTGATACAGTGTAGGACAGCCCATAAAGGCAGCAGGAAATCAGGGAAGAGAGAGATCGAGGTTCATGAAGGTAGTGAGTGGGTCTGGGCTGGGCCTACAGGGAAGGTAAGGCTGAGGAATGTCAGGGGGGCGGGTGGGGAACAAGAGAACCCCATGGGTGGCGCAAGGGAGTAGCCAGACCAGGGACAGACCTCTTTCACAGAGGGAATGATGTGTCTGGTTATGTATGCTGAGGGTCCGAGATGAGCCCCTGGGACCAAGATGGATGGTGCAGGGCATTAGAGAGAAGGGAGCCCAGCTGAGTAGATTGTATGAGGCTTCACTTTACAGGGCCTTAGGGGGTGAGCACATTGCTTGGACTTGATTTCCTGGAGGACGTTTGAGCCATTAAAGGTAGAGAATTAGTGACTGAGCATCTAAAGACAACTTTTGCAGGAGTAGATTCAGGTCGAGTGTGCTCAGCAGTGGCTGATGGGTTGCAGGAACCCTCGTGGGGTGGGAGGTATGGTTCGAGTGAACCAGAGAGCCCAGAAAGAGAGACCAGCTGAGGGACCACGATGCACATGTCAGAGGAGCCAAGGAAATGCTGGAGCTTGTTCCCAGGTTTCCTGGTGCCATTCCTCATGCAGATCACCCTCATATCCCTAACTGCACTTCCTTTTGTTCTGGTTTTCCCTGGCAGGGAAAAGGCTGGCACAGTTGTCCAAACAAGGAGACCTACACATACATTTCTGGTAGCGGCTGGACAGAGAGGGCCTGGACACCCAACTTCTCAGGAAGACGAGACCCCTCCTTGGATCATGCAGCCTGACATCTCTCCAGTGACCTCCCACAAGCAGTGACCAGATTAGAAAAAGCTGAGACCAGACCTTCCAGCATTAAAGATGGGGCCCAGGATGTTGGGGTGAGGCTGTGGGGGGAAGGTGAAAGGTGGTGGGAGGGTCAAAAAAGACCACGTATGGGGAGGTCAGGATCAAGGGATCCCAGAAAGTGCATGACTGTGCTACAGACCCACCCAGGGAAAGGGTGACCATGAAGACTAACAAATAAATATATGACAAAGTCTCAGGGGCTATGTGTTTTGCTGTGTGAAAAAATCAATAGCTAAGTTAGGGAGACAAGTCAGGTAGTCATGACAAAAGCAAACAGGTAACCAGGATTCCAGAATAGCTGGGCAGCTTTCCAGGTGCCACACACAGGTGATCAGAAAAGGTGCTTGAATACCCTCTGCATCAACCCCACCATGGACTGGGGACGTTCTCCAAGAAGGCAACCCATGGGCTAGGAGTTGTTTGCCTCTTATATATACATGCCGATGGGCAAATGTCAAGGTCAGCATTATATATCATCTGGGGTGACCCAGATGATGCTGTGCATGGGATCCCCTAGGAGCAGGAAAGACTTCTTTCTGGTGTGTGAGACCCTCATTGCTCTTCTTGTCATGGCCTGTCCTCAGGGGAAGGAGAGAAAGATTACTTCTGGAAGGTCCCTCCTTCCTGCCCACATACCTCTCTCTCCAGCTTCCTTCTAGGTGCTCTAGAGGGGGAGATACCACCTGGCTGTCACTCTTCCAAGTATGTTTTTCTCTTGGGGAACAAAACACATGACACTGATTTTTCCCTCTGAATTTACTTTCCTAATTAAGTGTGGCTGGAGTTACAGTTTGCTATAATGCCTGGGCCCTCCAAGATATGTTCTGCATGTGGGGCTTTGTTACCATAACTGTGGAAATCTCTACAACAGGGACCATATTTTTAGTCATGTGCCCATGTAATGTCTAACAGAGCACCTGACACAGAATTATCACTCATAAAATGTCTGGTGAATGAGTGAATGAGGTGTTGACTCTAGTTAATACATAAAGTTAAAACACATACACAAATCATCAAGAACCACATATTGTTTATTACAAATGAAAATATTGTCAAACCTCCCTGCAACACACACATGCACACACACACACACACACACACACACGCGTATACATCCTTTCCCCTCCTAGGCTTCTCTTCTTACTAGAGAAGCTCTATAACTCTAACATTTCTTGTGAAGGTCTTTCTCCCAAGCTGTGTCCACCATTTGTTTGATTTTCATTCAACAAGTGTTCCTTGAGTATCTCTGTGCCAGGTCAATGAATAAAAACAAGAATCTATATCCTCATGAAGTTTAGGTTCTGGTGTGGGGACACAGGCAATGGATACAATAAATTACTCAAATATATTGTTTACTAGGTGAGTGTGAAGGTAATAGAAGATAATCAAGAAAGGAGCTATGGAATACAGGGGGGGGGGGGGGGGGGGGAAAATTAGCTTAAAATAGGGGAGACAGGGAAAGCTTGACCTAGAAGGTAATGTTTAAGTCAAGAGCAAAAGAAGTCAAAGGGTGAACCATGAAGGCAGCTGGAAGAAACATTCTAGGTAGAGGGGAGAGCCAGTACAAAGACCCTAAGATGTGAGCATCCCTGGCATGCTCTAGGAACAGCAAGGAGGCCAGTGTGCCCTCAACTGTGGCTGAAGGGCAGTGGGCAAGCAGGAGAGGAGCAGGACATAAACCCTGAAAGAGCTGGGTGGCCAACCAGGCAAGGTATCACAGGTTCCTGAAAAAACTTTGCTTGTACTCTGAGTTGGAGGGAAGTCCTTTCCCCAGGGTTCTGAGCAGAGAAGCAATAGGATTTTAACAGAGTTTACCAGTTAGGAGGTTGTTCTAATAGTCTGGGGGAGAGCTGATGGCAGGTTGGGCCACTGTCAGCAGTGGGGGTGATGATGGAAGGAATTGGATGAAAGGGTGTGAGAGAAAGAAGCAAGGATGACTCTAGGGTTGGGGGTTTCAGGGTGTGTGTGGAAAAAAAGGAAGACGTGGAGGCTGGACAACACTTTCTGGCTGCTGCTGGAGGCCCGGGGGCCCCCTCCCAGAAGCTGGCTAATGGGATGACACTCATCCAGGCAAGCAGGCTGTGTACTCAGATCCACCCCAACCTCAGCTCCTCTCTAGGAAGCCAGTGGGAGAGCCACAGCTGTTGTCATTCCTGCCCTGTTCTCTTCCTGACCCCATATCTGGGATGGGCTACATCTGAGCTTCTGTGATGCATTCTCAGTGTCTCAGTCTCCCTGATCCACATACCCACTCCCTGATTTTATTCACTACCCTCTGCCCATTTCTCATTCTCTCCACTCAAACAAGAGCAGCCAAGTGACAGAACACCCATAAGTAGAGTGCCATGGGACCAGGAGACTGCTACCCAAGTCTATGGCCACAAAGACAGATTGTCTGGAAGGTTCTTTTTCAACTCAGACCATTCCTGGAAAGTTGGGGACGTGACTGGCACTGGCCTCAGCTGGGAAGTGACAGGCAAGGTGTTGTCACATCCCGGTGGGAACCATACCTAAATAAGAAGCAGGAGGCAAAAATACCTTGGAGCAGACACAATGGGGAAGGAAAATGTGGGGTGCATAGAAAGGACCAGTAGAACCCCAAATCAGTCTGAGAAAAGAAGAAAAATCAGTGGGAGCTGAGAAGACCTTGATCATGGCTCCTAAAGAGGGACCATTGAGGCCTTGTCCAGAGTAGATGGATAAAGGAGGATGGCCACCCCTCATGTTATAAGCAGGAGGCCTAGTCTCACAGACTGCCCTCACACTGTCCCTGCTCCCTACCACAGGTAGTCCCTGTGGAATGCACCATTCTAGGGTGACTATTATCTTTGTTTTAGGTAAGGTATCAGGCACTTTTGGGTGCCTGAGGCTACTGTCAGACGAATTTTTTCTTCTTGAGCTCAGATGGGTTGGCTGAAGACAAGGGAGCTCAGTGGGCCACAGAAGGAATGGTGTTGGGGGTCTCTGTTCATCTGCTTAAGTGTGTGATGGCCACAACATGGTAGAGTGGGAAGAGTTTTGGGCTGAGACTCTGGGAACCTGGAGCCAGCCCTAAACTCACTATGTGATGCACATCAAGACCTTTCACCTTTTTATCCCTGAGCCCTCCATTTCACCTGAAAAATGGAGAACTGGACCAAATGATCTCTAGTATCTCTTGCCATGTAGTAATTCCAAGATCTTTAACTCCATCGTGTTCATGATTCTGATTCCAATTACAGTGTGTGGGGATTTTCCAACATCACCAAACAATTGTTTGACACCAGCAGGGTCCCTTCAATTCAACTCATTCTGACACTGTCTACCTGGAGGAAGCCTCAGATCCCTCAGGCTGAGGGCTAAGTCCCACATGACTGCACCTGCGCTTCTGACTGACCAGTTCTTACAACACCCTCCTTGCATTCCCGTAGTTTGCTAGAGCGTCTCACAGAAGTCAGAAAAATGTTTTATTTACTAGATTATTGGTTTATTATAAAAGCCTATAATTCAAGAAGAGCCAGAGGAAGAGATGCATAGGGCAAACTATAGGGTAAGGGGCACAGGGCTTCTATGCTTGCCCCGAGTTCACCAAATTCCCAATCTCCATGTGTTCACTTCTCCAGAAGTTCACTGTTCTCTTTATGGAGGCCTTATTCCATAAGCATGGTTGATCAAATCATTGGCTGTTGACACTTGATTCAACCTCCAGCCGCTCTCTCCTCCCCAGAGGTCAGAGAGGAAGGGCTGAAGGTTCCAACCTTCTGATCACACGGTGATTTCTTCTGGCCACTAGCCCCCATCCTTAGGTACAGTCCAGAAGTTGCCTCATTAACATAACAAAGGACACCTTGATAGCTCCTGTCACTTAGGAAATTCCAAGTGTTTTTGGAGTTCTGCACCAGAAACAGGATGAAGACCAAATATATATATATTTGTAAATCACATATTACAATGTGGATAACCGAGGGCAAACTAATTTTCAGGTACATAATGGAAAATGAAAGCCCTCTCCCCTTGCTTAGGGAGCAATTGAAAGAACACAATTCTTACAAGGCATCTATACTCAGTGGCAGTCAGTTATAAAAGCCAGGTAACTTTGGCTCTCAGCAAAATTATTCTAGTATCTGTGCAAGAATGGCAGGTTTATGGATTACCTGTGGCAGAGAGTTGTTGTGAGGATAAAATGAGTTAGTATATAAGCAGAGTGTTTAGAACTGTGCCAGGCATGCAGGAAGCATGTCTAAGTGCTAACCATCATTATTATTCCCATACCTACCATGGGATGGGCCACACGGACATTTCTCTCCTGCTAAGGAACAGTGGAATTTCTCAGTCTCATTTTCACTGAGCTCCAAACTCAAGCCAGCAGCCCTGATTAACTCTTGGCCAGGAATCTGGCTCTGTGGGCCACATGGGAGGATCCTTCATCTCTGAGCCCAGTCTCCGAACACAAAGCCAGCCTGTTGGCTGTGGACGATTCAGAGAGGTCAGGATAAGGTGCATAAGGTGATGGTTGAGAGAGCAAAGTGCAGTGATGTTCATCAAAGTTCTTGGCGACCTTCAGGCTCCCTCCAAACATAGGAGGTTTGAGGAATGCTGTGTCTTCCTCCTGGATGAGCAGTAGACAGTGAGCTCATTTCAGCCAGAGTGTTTTAGAGTATTTTGGAGACAGGAGATCAGCAGGTTGACCTGCACTCCACCTCCAACAAGCCCCAGAGAAGTGAAAGAGGTTTGTCCATGGTGTGGCAGTGGCTGGAAGGGGCTTTCCGCATAAGATGTCAGAGCTCCTGGCTTTCTAGCTTCTGACATGTTGCTGACCCTGAACCTTATAAGCCAGAGATCAAGAGTGCTGGTCCCTGAAGTCACAGCCTCCCATGCTGGAGGTGACAAAAACAAACAAAACAAAATAACTTCCTTCCAAAACAGTATGTACTACTTGAGATGATGTACGTGAGAATCTGGGCCACACTAATCAGCTCTGAATCTCCAGCAGGTGCCTTCCCCAGTTCAGTTCGAGCCACTTTCCATTTCTGACAACTCCACTAGAGGGAGCCACGACCACTTGTATTTCTCCCACAGGCCAAATGGAAAACAAAGACCCAGAGCTGCCCTTGGGTGCCCATGGCACCTCCTAATTTGGAAGAGTTTATGAGACAGGTCATTCCACAGGGTCCTTTCATGACCAGCCAAACCTGCTGTGTGAATCCACGCAGGGCTGAGAATCTGCATTGTCCTTCCTCAGGGTCTGTCCGGGTCCACTTCCCGCAGTCCTAGGTGGCTGGGTGTCCAGAGAAATGGGTTATGACTTGCCTTCCCCTACCCGCCATGCACGAGCAGGATGAGGTGCAGTGTGGAGTGGAAAACACGGCTTCTCAGAGATCCTGGGCCCATGTGGTGGGCTCCCTGATCCTATCAAGCTCCCACTAATGCCAACGCTGCAGGTCAGCACATCATACTTTGAGCAAAACTGGCCTGGAGTGCAGTGAGGATGCCCGTTGTCGTCTACATCCAGTGCAGCAAGTGCTGAGCTGACAATAAGACAGGGATTGTCCAGCTTATAGAGAGCAGTCCACACAATAGATGCGTGAGCAGCTAGATCTCCAAGGAAACAAGGACAGTCCCTTTTCCCACCCGTTAGTCAATGAGCTGATTTGAGGGGAGATCCCAGTTGGTGTGGGGAGCTTCTGGCCAGCAGGGGGAGCCAAGACTGCTTCTTCGCAGGCCTGAGGGTCTGAGAAGAGGAAAAGTACTGAAGAGAGTGAGCAAAAGGGAGCCCAGCCGCAGCAGCATAGCACTGCAATCCTGATGTGCACGGACACCTTGGCGAACTGGGGTTTGGCGGGGAGTGGGGATTGTTTGTTTTTTTTTCCAGGTGTTTGGTTTCCCTCCCATTGTCTCAAAGCACATACACGGTGACCCTGTGAAGCTAGAGATGCATTAAAGAGATCAAAGAGATCACCTCGGTGGCATGAGATGATCACTATACCTGTTTTTGTAGATGGAGAAGAAACAGAAGGGGGCTTGTGCAAGGTGACAGTAGGGGAGGGCCAGGGCTGGCTGCACCAAAATGTTTCCTGCCCAGGTGTGTTGTGGAACGGGTGTAAGCCTGGGGTGGGGGGGGCAGCTCTGAGGTCTCTGTTGACCCCAGTGACCATGGTGCTGATCAGACTGTGCTCCTTAGGGTGGGGAAGGTGAAGGAATTCTTTTGGGAGAAAGAGACCAAGTGAGGCAGTCCTCAAGGCTAACATACAAAATGACCAGGACAGTATTTACCTGCCTTGCCCTTGCAAAAAGAAGCGTGTCCAGGAGCTGTCGTGTGTTCCCTCCTTATTCCCCATTAGCCAATGTCATCTGGGGACTCCTGCATCCTGAGCAGCACCACAGGCAGGCAGGCAGCAAAGGAGATGCACTGCCCACCTTCCAGGAACTTGCCACCGGATATTTGCACGGCATCCCCGCCTCTTCTTCACTCAGTAAGCCCTCTTCTCTCCACTGGGTGGGTGGACATTGGAGAGAGCTGAATCCCCCCCAGATTATTTGGAAGGGATTTGCATTTCAGCCACCAAAAACCCCTTTCTTTCCTTTCTTGGCATGAAAGTGGCTGCCTAGCAATTTTGGGGAAAAGATACGAGTCCAGGCAACACTAAAATAGGTAAGATCATTGGTGCGCTGGATGTGTATTTTGAGCCCTAATTCATTTGAGGGACAAATTTCTATGTGTGTGTAAGTGTGTGCCATTCTGTGCATGTGGGAGTACCACCTCTATGGCAAATTATGGTAACAAAACATAGGCAGTAAATATTTAGTTTGGGGAGTTGGTGCATATTTCCCAGATCCACCCATACTTCTCCTAAGGGATCCTTCTCTTGCCCCAACAATCCTCTAATTAGCTTATGAACATTTTCTTGTCTCTGTGACCAACACGCACAAATCCAATGTTCAGATAGAGCCCCGATTGCAACTAAATGGTGGGACCAAACCTTTTCTTTACAGGCTGTTGCCTGATTTTTCTCTAGCTTACTGTGATAGCTTTTGGTATGAGCAAATGAGCAGAGTCCTTCTTTTATAGATCTGAATGAAAAGGTGTGTGTGTGTGTGTGTGTGTGTGTGTGTGTGTGTCCTTGCCACCTCAAACACACTTTGTAAAGCATTTTTAGTAAGGAAAACCATGTCTCCATGCCATTCTGTCCCACACAGCTTTCCTTCCTGCCAGCCACTGAAAGGCTGAAAGGGATCTTAAGAGCCCATGGGGTTCCCCCCACCCCCTGCACTGATGTCCTGGATAAAAATTCTGACTTCCTTGTGACAATGTCCAAAAAAGCTTCTTTGTCTCTTGTTGAGTGCAAAAGCAGCAGCTTTTCAAGACAGAGCATCTGCCCTCAACCCTTAGCCATTCTGCAGCTTTTTGGATAGTAGGAACTGTCAACATCAGATGCCAGCCTGATGCACTGCTCTCCCTGAACTCGTGTCTTTGGGACACTGCAGGGCCTGCCCCCAGGTCCCCTCTGCCAGTCTGCATAGCTCCTGTGGCCAGCTGAGGCTCTGCAGCTCCCTTCTGCTGTCTTGAGTGCTGTCAGGTTGCCGGGACCAGGAAGGGGTCCAAGGACCAGAAGTCAGGGACTGGAGAGCAGCGTGTGCTATAGATTGCTATGCTGATCCTTTTCCTGTCCTTGTGGGACCCCCATTCTCCCTTCCTCCCTCCTTTCCTCCCCGCCCCCATCCTAGCCTTCCCCACTGCTGTAACTGACCCGGAACATCAGAGGCAGGAAAGTCACTGTTCCAATTGAATTTTGCTGCAGTTTCTTTTTTTCCTCCCCTAGCTGCTGAGAGTTATTTTTAGCCACAGATTTTTTTTCTTTTTTCTTTTCTTTTTTCTTTTCTTCTTTCTTTCTTTCTCTCTTTTATTATTATTATTATTATTATTATTATTTTTTTTTTTGCAGGGGATCCACAGTCTATTTTTAAAGCCCTTACGGTGGCCAGATCATTGTGTTTCTCCCAGGGACTTTGGTGTTAGGTGGGACAGGCCATGCAGTGGGTACCAAGGGTCTTCTTGAAGAGAGGAAGGTTGGCAGAAGCTGGACCCTAGGCAAGAAGAAAGGAGGCTCCGTTCTTATGCTGGGGAGCCCATGAAGACCCACCATGCTCTTCTCTCCAATGTCCCAGGGCTTCAGGCCAAAGCAACCTGACTCTCATCTCAGCAGCTGCAATGACATTGCCTTCAAAGGCAGTAGCAGTTGGTTTAATTTACCATGTTTTTCTCTCCTTTTCCCAGATGTCTATGCTCAGATCTCTCCCTACCTGCCCTCCAGTGGTACCACCTTATAGAGAGGAGCTGCGTCACAGGAGGTTTTGGACAACGGATTGGACACAGAGTCAGCCTTGGGAGAGGAAGGCACAGACAGTGGCTGGGGGTGGGTGTGCTATGCATGGGGCAAGAAGGCAGCCAGGCAGGGCTCTGGGGGCCATGGCTCCACGGGAGGAAGAGAGCAAGGAAGAAGTCCAGGACTCCGAGGGCAGGGTTGCATTTGGGAAAGCTTGGGAGTCAGTTGGGAGTGACTTGGACAGAGATGCTAATGGATGGCATGCTATGTGTCCTTCAGAGGCTACTTGAGACCCTGTCACTCCCCCTCTTATTCCTGGCACTTAGCCATTTACCCCAAGGCCTCTGGCAGGTGGGGGAGGGGGCCAGAGCTCTGAGTGCCCTGAAAAGACCCCCACACTCCCTATCCTCACATATTCCCACAACTACCTGGCTGAGACTCGGCAGATCCCACGGTGGCCTCTTTGCTTATTATATCAGGCTCCACACAAGTCCGGGGTTCTGGGATGCCCCTTTTCCTGGACTCTTACTTCCTCAATACTCAGTGAGTCCTTTCCTGATCCTCCACCTCCCTTTCCAGCACTCTCTCATGCCTCTTCTTGCTTAATTTTTAGTTTATCACCACCTGATGTACCATACATCCTACCATCTTTAGTTTATTGTTTGTCACTCAAGTTCCATAAGGATAGAGATGTTGCTTCTTTTGTTCGCAACAAATCCCTCAGTGCCCTGACCAGTGCTGGCACATTTTAGGCACTGAATATATATTTATTGAATGAATTAATAAAAAGAGCAAAATGTGCCATGGGAAAATCATCCATGGGAGGCTTTCTTTCTGACCCTTCCAATACACTCTCCAAGCCAGTTCAGGAATGGGTTGAGGGGAAAATAGTGACCACCACCCCCCCCCACACCACACACATACACACATACATACATAAGGTTAGGCCCCAGAATGAGAAGCAATTCAGAACCTTAGCAGGAAGAGGCTGAAGACACCCTTAGATCTAAGCCTCTCATTTGTGCAGAAGAGTTTACACACGCCCAGAAAGGTGCAGTCACTTGCCCAGAGTCACACAGCCCACTAGTAGCAGAAAGTAGAACCTTGGTTCCCTGCTTCCAGGCTAGAATTCCAGCAGTTCCAATGGCCACTGACCACTCTTTGCCTAACAATGTGGGATAAACATTGCATTCCCTCCCAGGGTAAAGAGGCAAGTGCCTTACTGACCTGCGGAGAAGAATTTCCCTCAAACTGGGGGCAAAGAAATCAGCAAGCCAGAGCCTGCAGGCTCTCATCCAGCTGGAGGGCTCAGGCAGGCTGTGGAAAATCTGCCTATGAAGTCGCCTGCTCTCAGAAGGCCCCAAACTATGAGCTGTAAAGAAACCGCGTCAGCAAAGAGACAGATAGGCTGCCTCTAGGAGGTGATGGAGGGCTGTGTCAGCCTCATCCCCTATGGAGTCAAAGTTCTCACCAAGGGGAGTTCTTGGGGTATTAGGTAGGGGGCTGCAAACTCCATGCTTTCCACATCTGGAGTGGCCCGTGTGGAAGCCACTGAGCCTGATGGCTGCAGGGGCAGCTGAGTGGGGACAAGACAGTGAAGTGCCTCTCATTCTGGGACAACAGTCCACCAGCCAGCCAACTCATCAGTGACACTGATTCCCACCTGGCATGGAATCCCATGACCCTGGAGAAACAGAGGCATCCCTGAGCTCAGGACCCTGTGTCATTGTGGGGAGGCAGGAATACAAAACCAGGAACTGCAAAAAAAAATCATTTATGAATCTGCAAGTACAAATTGAAATGATGACAGCCATGTAACTTGAAAATGAGGACAGCAGGTCATAGAGCAATTGTATGAACCAATAATAAAAGTGAGTTTGTGTGTGTGTATTGTGTGCACTAGATATTCACATGTATAACTTGCATCAAAACAGTTTTAGGACGACTTAATTCATTTTGCTATCATGTTTACAATGTTCCAAGTGCTTTTCACACCCCTTTATGCTGCATGTCTTCACAATATGCTCCTGAGACCAGCCGGCCAATGACTTATTGTCTGTGCCTATGGTTAAGGAAACAGAGGGTCAGAGAAGTTAAGTCCCAGGTCCAAAGTCTGTCCCACAGGGAAGTGGCAGAGCTGGAACTTGAAACCAGCACTACTGGATGACAAATGCTGGGGGAGGGGGGAGGGGGAGGGTGAGGCTAATCAGGGCTGGCTTCAGGGAGGTGGCTCTGAGCCCAGTTTAGAGGGAGGGAACTGCCTTGCTGGCCATGGAACATGCCAGCCTGGCCAGGGCCCACCTCAGAGGCTGGAAGAACCTTGTCATTCCAAGGAGTGCCCAGTCTAGCAGGGCTGGTGCATCTGAGCCTGCTCTCCAGGACCACGTGTCCACTCATCTCCACCGGTGTGTGTGTGTGTGTGTGTGTGTGTGTGTGTGTGTGTTAGGGGGAAATGTGGAGACAGCAGGGCTGCTGGCAGCATGAGGTGTGTGGTGAATTGAAAGACACGGAGGTGTGGGAAGACCCCCTTGTCAACGCTAGTGTCTTAGGCTCAGAGTCTCAGAGTCCCAGAGGGCCTGTGGGAGACAGGAAAACACCCCATCCTCCTGGCCACCATCCCCTCACTCATACTACTCCACTGTCTGTGCAGGGAGTTTAATGGTGGCCTCCAAACAGATATGTCCATATCCTAGCCCTTGGAACTTGCTAGTGTGACTTATTCGGGTACAGGGTCTTTGTAGATGTAATTAAATGAAAGACCTCATGATGCAATCATCCTGGATTATCTGCCTGGGCCCTAAATCTGATGGTAAGTATTCCTACCAGAGACACACAAAGGACAGATGACAAAGCCAGGTGAAGATAGAGGAAGAGTTGGGAGGCACCAGAAGCTGGAAGAAGCGAGGAAGGACTTGCCCCTAGAGCCTTTGTAGGGGTTATGGCCTTGCCAAGACCTTGACTTCAGACTTCGGGCATCCAGAAATGGGAGAGGGTAAGTTTCTATAATTTAGCGCCTTCCCCTTCAGGACTCAGCACAGGGGCTTGATTCTCCAGACACATCTCCTGGTCAGGGTCTCCTCTCCATGCCAACCTGAGCTTATCCCTGTGGTAACATTTGTCATTAGGGTGTTTGACCCTAATTTGTTTGTTTCCCCCTCAATCTCAGGGTGAAGGTAGGGGCCTTTCCAGTTTATGACCTCATCCCGCATATCTTCATGGGGTCCATTCCTGAGCAGGTGCCTGGGGCAGAGGACACCTGTGTGTGCCAGTGTGTGAGAGCATGTTAGGTCAGAGGCCAGAGAGGGAGGGTTCACTGTGGGAGGGAGATTTGTTGGAAGAGGTGGGATTGGGTTCAGCCCTAAAATACAAACGGGGAAGTGGGTAGGGGGGACATGGGCTAATGCACTGAAGCAAGGCTGAGTATTGTCCCACAGGGGTGCTGGGCTGCCAGGGTCTAGGAGACCCCTGCAAGACCACTAGACAGTGAACACCAGCTCTTAATTCTCACACTGGGCTCTTGAATCCCTGGGACAGTCCTGAGGGATGGGCATGAGTATTGTCCTCACTCAGAGAAGAGAGAGAACAGAGACACAGATGGATTGAAGGCATTCCCCAGGGGCTCACAGTGATTATTCACTGTGGGGAGGGGCTGGAAGACCAACCCTGACAAGCTGAGTCCGGGACTATTATGCCATCCTTCCTTCCCTCTGGATGAAGAAGATGATGGTGTGGTGTGCCAGATGCCACCCAAATACTCTGCATGCATTAATCAGTTCAGTCCTCATATCTGCCCTAGAGGTAGGTTCTACTGTGGAGGAGGAAACAGGCACAGAGAACTTAGGATTGTTGCTCAGGCAAACCACCTCTGTTAGTAAGCGGTGGGGGTGCTTTGGGGAGAAGCACAGTCCCATTTCCCTAGGGCTGGGGACCAACCAGTATTCATAGGATATCACGACTGGAGTCAGAAGCTTTTATTTGCCGGGCTCTGCCTCTATGGTTCTAAGAGGAAACTCAGGTCCACCAAGATTCCTTCCACATGGTGTTGAGTGTCCCCAAAGTGCCTCATGTGCTCTAGGATTTGTCCTGGAAGTGAATACTCGGTTCCCACTGGTTTCCTTTCACGCCCATTCCTGATTATTCCCTTGTTCTTCTCCGGCTTCTGGTGCAGTTTCCATCGTTTGCCTTAAAATGTTCCTAAAGTGACCTGCATGGGAAAGCCGACTTCACCAGCCCAAGCTGCTCTGTGCTGCCCGGCCTCAGAGATTTTAGTGAAACGGCTTCCATTCTTTTCCTGTGTTTCCATCTTATCCCCACTCCCCACCCCATCCCCCACAAGCCAGGGTCCAGTGTGGGTCCCAGGCCCGGGCCATCTGAGGGACACACAAAGGACCGTACTGTTCTCTCCCTTCCCCCCACCCCAGATGCTGTGCCTTGCCTCCAGATGGAAAGTGTCCAGTCTCTGGAGCCCCCTCCTTGTCCCCAGAGGGCACGGGTTTCTCAGGACAATCACCCTCTCTGTTAGATTCTCCTCAGTAGTTCTTCAGATAAGTGCACATGGGTTTGAATATATGATGAAGAAGCTTCTGTTCTCTAGCTGATGTTTTGAGATGAGTCAGATGGGGAGGGACCAACAAACTAGGGAGTTTGAACACTACGTGCCTGGCCACAGGGGTCATTAAAGGCTACAGTATTGTCGCATTAAAACACGGATAGCATTTTCTAACTGTTACGAGACATTTGCTCTTACTGGGTCCTCTTCCCCTTCAAGTCTCCAGTGACAAACCACCAGATCTCCAAGGCACTTCTGCTGCTTTGGTAAGCTCTGGAGCAGGACTACCCCACACTAAGCTTCCAGTTGGAAGACACATAGCTTCTAGGGGGATATGCTCTCAGCAAAGTGCTCTGGCTGGGCTACTATGAGCTGTGCAGGGAGGAGAGTCCCAGGCCAAAACTCCTTTATAGCAAACTCCCCCTCTCTGTGTATTTTATATATGGTTCTCCTATTTGTCTGTGAGGTTGTTTATCTGACCATAGTGTGGGGTTTTGTGAGCGACTGGAAAAGTCAGGACTGTTAATTGGATCCTAGGAATCTGCAAAGTCTGTCCTTGTTAATATGGTAGGAATGCTTGTTTCCACTTGTTTTCT